>NC_046377.1:18919734-19169734 GCF_011125445.2 Fundulus heteroclitus
CCACCAAGCAGTAGAGCTTGAGCTTCTCCCTGTGAACGGGGCACATCTCTCCTGGATCGCAGTACAGCTCCCCCTCCGGTTCCTCCGCCCGGTGGCTCTCCTCCTGCACACAGGACTCGCACAGGTTCCTCAGGGTCAGGCTGGGCACGGGCTCGTCCACGCTCTGGGCCCTGCACATGGGGCAGTCCCGTCTCCGTCCCTTGGCGGCCCAGTACTGTTGCAGGCAGGCCGCGCAGAAGCTGTGGGTGCACTTGAGCACCACCGGCTCCCTGAAGATGGTGCAGCAGATGGGGCAGGTCAGGTCCTCCTCAGGCAGAGACAGCCTGCCTGCCATGCTGACTCCACACTGCTGCTTCCTGCGAAAAGGGGGAAGTGGAGCAAAGGGGCAACAGCTGACGGAAGAGAGGAGACAGAGAGGCAGCGCGGGCGGACGGGGTGGGTGTCAGCAGGGAGAAGAGACGAAGCTCAACCAGGAGGCGGGAGATCTTTCAGAACCAGCGAAACTCCACAAACAGCCGGCTAAAGCAGACAGCTGACAGATGTAGGGCTTACTGTGAGCACTTCCTGCTTCCTGTTGTGCTGAGTCACCCCAGAAGGTGGAGTCAGCTGGAGAGCAGGCCGCTTAACCCTTTACTAGCTTCTCACATGCTACTCAGTGTGGTAGAAGGAAATGGTCACAAACATGGACAAGAAAATAGAGCATGTGTGAATTCAATTCAGTTTTATTTATATGGCGCTATTTCACAATACATGTCGTCTCAAGGCACTTTACAAGGTCAAATTTAATCATTATTCGTTATGTTTGAGCTTCACGCATATTTTGAGAGACATTGTGGGACTGAATTTACACATATTCCATGATGTTGGGCCTTCTTTCCTTTTTTTTTTTTTTTCTTCGTTCTTGTATCCATTCTCCCCTTTTTTTCCTTTCTAAACCTTGCAGACATATCTGCCTCGTAGTGCAACCTTGTGCATTTGTTCCAAAAGGTCTGAGGTGCAGCAGCCGTTATCTGATTTCTGATGCGAACTAAAATAAAATCCGAAATTCGTCACTTCACACCGATGAAATGAGAGAAATGAATCCGGAGACCCACGTCAAAACCGCGTCCATTAGATGTATCATCGTGTTGTAGTCTCTATTTTTCCCCCTGTGCTTTCATCAGATTGCTTCAATGGATGAAAGATGGAGTTAAGAGCCTAGAAAACATGGTGGTTATTTTTTCCTACCAGCCTCGTCCTACCGGAGGCTGATGCCGTCACTCCAGCTGTCAGCTCGTAAGAGGCGGCTCGCCACAGAGCTGACGAGGAGACAGAAGAGAGACCTATGAGCAAGGCATGGGTCGGTTACTGGCATGAAGAGATGCTGAGCAACTCTGAAGATAATTATTTTTGTTGTCACACCGTTTCTAAACTCATTTTGATGAAATGTCAGAAAATGCATCTTACTGATTTTTTTTTTTGTCTTCGACTGTATGGAGGACAGAGGCCCTCCTCCAGCTGTTGCTCCACACTACATCCAGCTGTTTGGAAATATTGCCAGTATAGAAATAAATCAGCAGTTAAATCTTAAAGAATGTGAATAGATCATCATCATTTTTTTTTATTCCTTCTTTATATGCCGTGAAACAGTTTTTTTCCCCCCTAAATACTAAGATTCTCACACTGTGACGACCTCACTCTAGATCAGCGGTCCCCAAACTCCTCAAGACCCCCTAAATAACAGCACCAGAGACCGGAGACCCTCTTCTGACCCTCTTCCTCTTTCTTTTTCTGGAATTCATACAATTGCAAGAATAAAGTAGTAATTTTATGACTCTTACAAAAAAAAGTGCAGTCCATGTACAGTACAACCTCACAACTGAAGGTTTTCAGCTTTACTTCCCACTTCCACTGGTAGTCCAGATCCAGTTCTCTTACCATCACTAAGAGTAGAAGGAACTCCTTTTGATTGCCATCATCACTGAGCTGAGGCCCGACGAACCTGCTGTGCCGCTTTTCCCTCTCTGGCGTCTGATTAGCCCCCCTGACTCCTCACCAGGGAGCCCCACAATCACTTGAGTTCCAGAGGACGCTCTTACAATGAAACGTGTGCAAACATTTGCTGAAATCCACCAAGAGCCGGTTTGGGTGTTCAGAGGTGCAGGTTTTTACATAAGGTCTGCCAGGATAAGTTTTAGGACGTACCTGAGCTGAGAAAAACATATACAGCCTATAGGAAATACTGATATTTCATATTTTTTTTCCCCCTGTATCGTGTTTGATTCAACAAATCCAGAGCGACCACATTCCAAGTGTTCAAGAAAGCTGCTGGAGGCCAGTGTCCGCACAGCGATGACTACATGTCACTGTTTACTGTAACCAAGACCTTGCATGACTTGGAAACATGAATAAGTTATGAATGGAAGTGATTGTTTTGCAGGATAAAAGCTTGTTGGAGCAGAAAATAGAGGAGATGGAGATAAGGCATGGTCTGGGATGAGATTCTGGTGGTAAACACCACAGTCTAACTGCTAGATTGTATTTCCCTGAAATAAAATAAAATATTTGTAATGTAGTCTTTTTTTATGAAATAAAATTTCTATTATGCCTCATGAAATATCATGTGCAGCTTTAGTCTCCACACCTTGTATATTTGCTTCTTATTTGCTTATCTGACACCATCTCTGGCATCTCATCATAAAGACGTTCAAAGCATAACAATGATGTGACAGGGAGGTTTTTGTATTTTGAAGTTTGCCAAACCTGTAACCAGGCCTTGCAAACGAAAGGCAGAACTTGGCATTCATTTAAAATGATTTTTTTTTTTTTTACCTTTCATGTGAAATTCAGGTCAAAACATGCAGATGAGATTTCACCAAATAGATCCAACACTTGCAGTCTCCTTTAAACACGTCTCTGATGGGGAACTATTTACGGCAAAAGTAAAATCCTACTTCACATTCAGCTTGTCTGAGGATCTCCTAACTGGGCCTTGTCGGAGACGACGGCAAATGTTTGAAATCTTTTATGAAGTCCTTTTGGACACGAAACAAGCGGCGCAGATGGCTCGTTTGTCACCGTAAAGGAGAGTTTGATTTTTGCCGCAGATGTTCTGCTTCCTCTTCTTCTCCCTCCAAGTGTGACTCTTTTATTTATTTATTTTTTTATTTATTTTTAGACAGACTGAGCTTAGCGTCAGCTGGCCACTAAAACTGGCAACTTAATTGTTTTTTATTTTAAGATTTAGAGGTGACAAGCACGCTGTGATGTCTTTACAAGCCTATTTGCATTATCACATGGGAATGACAAAAGTTCTCAGTGCATTTTTTTAACTGCACATTACATACACGCTTGGAGATGGTTAGTGTAAACAGCGTTAAAACTTTTTGTCACATTACTGTCAAAATGTAATTGGGTTTTATAAGGTTTTTATGTGTAAAGCGGAAAAAAAACTAATGAATAGCTATAATTTCTTTAGGATTAAAGATCAAAAATGTGTGGCATACACCTGAATTCAGACCCTATTAGCTCTGATACCCCTAAAAAAAGTCCATCAAAATCATTTGCTTTCACACCTCCCCTACAGTAATTAAGGGAAAGAGCAGATTGGTCCAGGATTAAATTATGGAGAATCTTAAAGCAAGATTACGTGATAAAACAACATCTTACATTTGAACACGGTGCACAGTTTATAAAAGCTGATAGACCATGCACCAACTGTTAATCTACCATGGCATGGTCAGGGCGCACATGGTGACAAAGATACAAAGCTCAGGTGGAAGGATGAAGGATTTTTTGGCCTGCATGCTTTTTGTCGCAACAAAACAACAACAAACACTGCACATCCCCATTAACTTACTATCCCAACAATGAAATCTGCTTTTTGCTGCAACATGCTGTGGGTGTGCAAATGCCATCAGGGGCAGTGGGCTGCCCTCGTGAATTCTGACTCAAAATTATTGACATTTGTTCATTGTTTTCCACTCTTTTGCACATTATCATTATCACTTTTTTGATCTGTATATATATATATATATATATATATATATATATATATATATATATATATATATATATATATATATATATATATAGTTTTGTATATCTGGAGCGTGTAACGAAAATTATTTCCCCCTAGGATTATTAAAGTATTTCTGATTCTGATTCTGATTCTGATCCTTTAGCTGGTAATGAAAAGCAAGGCCTGGAAATGGAGCTCAACACAGAGCAGTCCAAGTAGGAAACTTGTTAAATGCTGCACAAAACAACACCCTAAGACTGGTTTAAAATGACCCAGTAAAAGTCAAGACCTACATTCAGTTAAGAAACTGTGTCAAGAGTTGACAATTTCCATTTTCAAACACTCTCCATCTAATCTGAGCTGAGTTTGATAGCTCTGCCTGGCAAAGAAGCTGTGGGAGACTTAGTCTAAAAGACTTTCTGCTTTCAGCTCTACTTTGTGTGGATCTATCATACACAATCTCACTAAAATATATTATTGATGACCAAATTAGAAAAAAATATATATACGTAATGGCTATGAATACTTCTTCAAGTGCGTAAATTCTGGTGCCACTGGGACTGTGTTGTAACCATTGATGACCACTAGGTGTCAGAATGTCCCCACTTGAGGCAAAAGCTTCAGCCAGCCGGGCGAGTGTATTGTTGCTGAAGTTATTATGGGCAGGATTTATGCAGACGACTTCTTAACAGCTCCAGGTGAAGGTAGGTGTGGAGAGATGCGATCTTCCCCTCTTAGCTGAACCTGCTTTGAAAATGCATGCGCGTCACCTCAGAATGAAGCGCGTAAAGGCGCGCATCCACCTGGCTGTCAGGCCTCTTCTGGCCCGTAAATTGGATGTCAGCTGGTTTGACCCGCGCTAATAGGGATTCATTATTGCCCGCACCCTGCCGGGGAGAGGGTGAACAGGAGAGGAGAAGAAAGGAGGGGATGTGACCGTGTCAATCTTTCAGCATCTAATGAGGACAGGCAGGAAAACAAACAAGACGGACAACCTCTGCCAGACCTGCCTGAGTGTCCACAAGGGGGAGACACTCAAGCACAGCCGCTAATATCCTCATTTCTCATCTCTAAATAAGCAATAAAGACTGCAGCTCGAAAAAAAGCACATTTTAAAATCAAAAGTTATTTCCTTTTTTCTGTCTCATTTTCACAAAGAAGCGGTCAATTCCTTCATTGGCCTCTTGGGGGCGCCAGACAACCCGTTGTCTCTAACCAGCTAATATAAAGCAACACAATCAACTTAAGCCAGCTTTATGGCGTTCTAAAACCACCATTAAACCTATTTCTTCATTATGTCTGGTAACTAAAGACATATTTTGACTGACCATTTCATCACCTTGCCCAGATTATTTTATTTGTCTGCTCCAGTAAGCCAAACTGTTTGCCCCTCTGTTCAGGTGCAGCCGCTTTGCTTCTGATTGGTTAATTGGGTTCATCACTTTCAGTTGATGTCCTCCTGTTAAGAACTTTACGTGTACATAAATGTTGCTGCGTTTGGGCTAATCAACACGAATAATCTTGGTGTAACCCATTTTCTGACTTTCAAGTTCACTAATATAGACAGCGGTGGTTCTAGACCAAATTTACCAAGGGGGGCCTGGATGGGGACAGTGTTTCTTTCTTTTTTCTTCATTGGAGCACAGAACAAAATAATTAAAGAAGGAAAAACAGGTCAAAATGTAATAGTTTAATATATGAAGGGAGCCACCGAGCCAAAGAGCCACTTGTGGCTCTGGAACTGCAGGTTGCAGACCCCTGAAAACTCAATGCGGCTGAAGCTAAAAGTGAAACACATCCATTTTAAATGATTGTTAAAATAAAAATGTTAAGGTAAAAAAATCAAATGGGCCCAAGGGACCAGCCACTTATGGTTTCTGTTCCAGCACATATTATTATACGAAATTAACTCAGTGTTATGTACAGGGCCCCTGACCTGACCATAAATATAGGCTATTATGGAAAAACCTCTTTCCCATTATGCATAACATCACCATCACAAGTATATCAGGGTAAAAAAAAAAAGTGTTTCGGAATCTGCAGGAAAGAACAGCGTTGCCTCAAAAACCAACTTCCACTTTAAGGCCAACAGCTCTCAAGCAGATGACATTTAGGATAACAACGGGGCAAAGACCGAAGTAAGGAAAACAAAAATGTAGATACATTAGAGAACAACTTTAACACCAGCCTGGGCTGTTGCTTATTGTTTCAATCTGTCTCGTGGTCCTCTGCTCACAGTAAGAAACCTATTTTGGTTGACATTTACCTTTCTCGGAACACTGAAAACGCCGCAGCACAAGCAGTTTAAGCCAGCTGAGCCAGCTCTGAGTGTGAGGAAGACGTCCGAAGATTAATCTCAGATTTTAGTCACAACTTTATCTGCCGCCCGAGCGAGGAGAGCGAAGAGGTAAGAAGAGAATTATGGGTTTTGCCGTTTTTCCATTTTTGATCCTCTACGATTAGAATTCGACACAGATCTGTGTTATTTACATGCTCTTCACATCATGACTCATGAGCAGCGAGCTCCATCGCCGCACATCCATTCCATCAGAGGAGGCTTTCATTTTGTCTCCGCTTTCACACTCGAATTGAGTTCTCAGTACAAATCGGATTAAATGCACAATTTCACAAAAGCTTGCGAGCCCATCTTGGAGACCAGGTACTGTTTCTGGCCCTGTGTGTGTGTGTGTGTATGTGTGTGTTTGCTCACATGGATTTCCCCCCCCTTAGTTAAAGCTCACACAGACACTGCCAGGCATGTGCAATGGAGTTAGAAAGGGGGAAAACAAAAATCTAAGGGAGTTTAGGCCCTTTTTTTTCTCCGAGCTATTTTCAGCATCTATTCGGAGGCATGTGGGAGCCTGAAAAGACACACTTTGCATGTCGCTCACACACACACACACCCACACATGAAGGTTCGCGGGGAGAAATCCGCACAGAAATACCCTGACATTTCCACAAACACAAATGTGTACTGAATTGGAGGTAAATTTGATCTTTTCAGAGAGGCTGCTGGAAACCTGCAGGGGGGCTCAGAAGCCTCCTTGAGTCTCTGGAAGGTCGCCAAGCCCTCCAGATTTCGCAGGAAAACCCTCCGTCACGTCGTGCCCACGCCGCTAACAAACACACACACACACCTGCACACAATGGCCAAGCCCGCTGAAATGTTTAGGAGTGACATCAATCCGATAAGCCCAGCCTATCAGGGACAGAAGCAAGGCACCGCAACACAGCTGCTCTCTGGATCTGTTTGCTAACCCATTTCCCCCTCCTGGCTTCCTCCTTAACTCCAACTCAGCGAAGCAAAGTGATGACAATTATGTTTTTTAGCCGGATGACTCTGGCGCTGAGGAGGACCCGAATCTTCGTTGTTTGTTTATCTATCCGTTTGGGTCTCTTTGCATTGTTCTCAGCATTTTATGCCACCTTGAATTGGTGAAGCACGGCGGATCCTTTCAGACGAACCCTACCCGGCTGTAGACTTTCACATTTGGCACATTCTGAACCCAACAAGGCGTGCCGATTATGTCCGCAAGGGTCATTGGACTGAGTTCGGGCAACATTTGTCCACACTGATGGGACAAATCAGTCACGGCGGGACACAAACAGGTGTGGGGGGGGGGCAACAGTTGGCCTTTTAAAAGCTCTCAGCATGTCATAGCACAGGTCAGAAATGTACACACACATCAGAGGCCCTTTTGTCCCGTGCTCTGGGGCTGTGGGTGACACATTTGGTTGGAATCATTCTGCTACACAACGTTTTAGGACTTGGGTGGACATGTTTGAATTTATTCATTAATGAAACAAACAGGCTCAAATATCCCCACTAACTTACTAAAATTACACTATTTTTTTTAGAGCAAAGCTGCAGGACACGATGCAGGACACGATGCAGCACACGATGCACGCCTTTAGTAGCATCAACAAGCAATTGGCACAATTCGGGCTCGATATGTGACCTCTCTTCTGGGCAGAATTAGAGAGTTTATTTAAATTAGTTGGTTTGCAGCCACAGTTGGTATCACCTGTGCCCATTCTGGAGCATGGCGGTAGTAACATCACGCTGATGGTCCGTTCCAGGGGCTGCGGTGCTCGTGCAGCACACAAAGTGGGTGTGGATTTTCTAAAACTGTTCAACTTCATTTCCAGTTAGAAGCTAAATGGCTAAAACTGGGTTTTCCAGCGGGACAATGATCCTGAACACCAATCCAGACTGGTTTTTGGAGTGGGCAAAACGGGCCAACATTTAAGGCTTTTGAGCAGTGCCCATCTGGAATGGGCTCTGCTCAAAAGACGGCTGCATGACAGAAAATGAACCGACCTGAATGAACTCTACCATAAATTGATTGCATAATGCATCATTTTGAGCTTTATGTCTAATTTGGTGCTTGTGTATTTTGGAAAAAAATAAAATAAAAATTGCACACCCCACACTGCAAAAACAAAACTAAATCTTCTTTAAATGAGTGTATTTTTCCTTGATTTGACCAGGTAAATAAGATAATTTGCCAATGGAATGAGATTTTTACACTTAAAATAGGAACAACTCATCTCCATCATCGTATTTAGAGTGCAGGATATATAATTATCTTATTTTAGGGGTCAAAAATTCTCATTCCATTGGCAGATCATTTTATTTATGTGCTCAAATCAAGGACAAATGCACTAATAAAAAAAAAAAATTGACTTATTTTTAGTTATTTTTTGCAGTGCACCCTTGCTTCGAAAAATCACCAGTTTTATTTTGTATTATCGTGCCACCCTCAAATAAAACAACAATTTAAATACATAACTTAAATCTGCAAATTCCTCTGACATTCATGCAGAGCAGGGATCTTCAACTCTAGTCCGCCGTGTCCGGTGTCCTGCATCTTTTATGTGTGTCTCTTCTTCAACACAGCGGTGTCAAATAATCAACTCATTAGCAGGACTCTGGAGAACTTGACGGCATACAGAGGAGATAATTCAGCCATTTGATTCAGGTATGCTGGACCGGGGGTTCACATCTAAAAGTTCCAAGACACTGGACCTTGAAGCCTGGAATCGAAGACCCCTGATGTAGCGTAAGCAAACTTAGAATAGAACAAGTGTTTTTCCGCAGCTTAAACCTTTGGGACTCAAGTAAAACACAGACGCTGCGTGTTGCTTTCTTCTCCCAGACACGGCCCAGAGTGCTCCTTTGCTCCCAGGAAAGCCTGGACTTCTTAGGTCTCAGATGGATGAGCTTGCTCTCCAAGCACCGTACCCAAAGGGGCTCTGTCACATGATTATGAGGTCATTTATGGGATGGATACTCATCTCTGGATGGTGCCATACTGGGTAAATATAAGATATGGATTGCTGGCTGGAGGCCACACTCCCACCGTTGACCCCTCGTAGTCTTTTATGAGTGAACATATGTGCTCGCATGTCGGTATGTGTTCCTGCTGGGGAGAAATCAAGGCACATGGCAACGTACTGAAGAGCATGTGATGCACATCAATGGGTCAATAAGTGACCTAATGGTAATGAAATACACATGGAGAGAGGACAGAGAGCTCTTTAAAGTCCCATATTGACTTCTGAGGTTGCTTGCTAACGTAGATAAATCAGAAACATCTGTTTTGGTCCCTTTATCCGTGCGGCGCTGCCCGATAGGGCATTTAGAGTCTTCAGGATTAATTAGCATTCCTGGAGCGACACACATCAGAAGGATTTCCGCCAGTGTCTCGTCTGTGAGATTATATTTATATATCTTATCTCAGCTGCAGGGAGGATTTGACTAATATAAATCTCCATTGCCAGAAATAGGATTGGAGCTTTCCCCCGTGACTTAAAGGTGTCAAACAGTCCATGACAGCAGTAATCCTGTAATCTGGGCAGTCAGCAGCACTGTAAAGATTCTTATTACAGTACAACACCGACCTGGCAGAGAAGTAATACCAACTCACTGCCCTGCCATTAAAGCCACAGCAGCCAGCAGCAGCTCCACCACCCACATCTCATCTGTCATCAGATCCCACCTACTCGCGTTTCACGACTCCATCCCAGCAACCCTTTGTTTGCAGCTGAAATCATCTTTGATTGCAGTGAGAGCTTAGTAGAAAATCTGCCTTTTTATATGGGATTACAAGACTTTTCACCCATCTGCTTCAGTTTGGCTTTTCGTTTGTAACATGCTACATGTCTTATGCTACAATATGCTACATTTTCCTAAAACTGAATAGATACAAAATCTTCCATATTTACTGATGTATAAATTGCTTAGATTTTTTAGTGCATTGATAGAAACTTATACCAAAAAGAACTATTATATTTTCTGTAAGATAAATGTTGGAATTGATGAAGCATTGTAATATTTGCTTCACATTTTTGTTGCAAGTACTTTTCATTAGTAATCCATGACTTCCTGTTTTCCTAAGATACAAACGTGGAGTAGAGTACCGTTTCGCTTTGTCACTCTTCAAAAAGGGGAAAGACAAGGAAACATGCCGTTAACATAAAGGTTCCCACATATTCGGGCATACTGTGTACAAAATGTGAGCTACAGGGACGTTTTACCCTTCATAGTCAAGTGTACCTATTGCCTATATTTCTTGTAGCCACTCCCTACATTTACCGCACTGTGTCCGGTCATGTATGTGGGAGCCTTAATGTTGTTGATTATCATAGTTTGCGGGATAAATAGAAGAAAAGCTACTTTCTTAAACTTGCTCACAAACATAGCTGTAATTAAAAAGTTAAAACTTAAATCGTGATAAACAAGGCTAGACAAAGAACAGGTTTCATTTTGCTATTGCTGTACACACGGTGCAGATGATGGTTTCAACTCTCCAACTTGCTAGTTGTTCTATGAAAGATCGATTAACGTATCTGGTAAGTTCTGTGAAAGTTCCAGGAAAGTTTTGGAAATGACTTGGTAAGTCTCTGGTATCTCTGGAGCATACCTGGTGACTTCCTTCAATGTACCTGGCAAGCACCCTGTTGAAAGTTACCAAGTATAGTAGTCCAGTGCTTGAAAGTCTATCTAGTAAGTTTCAGGAAAGTAAACAAGTTCCATGAGTGTCCTGGAAACTAAGCAAACTAGTAAATTTCATTAAAAAAATATACTATACAATATATACTACAGTATAGTAATTTCCATGTAGTACCATGCAGGTCATTGGTTTTCAAACCTGGTCCTTGAAGAGGCCTCTGCAGGCCTTGAAAGCTGTTTAGGAGGTAATGCAATCATTTAATTCAGATGTGGTGGACGCAGACACATCGAAAACATGTAGGAGAATAGATCCTAAGGACCAGGGTTGAAAGTCACAGATACTTGGTAAAATGATACTTGGTAAACTGAAAATAAATCTGAGTGTCATCTGCATATGAGTGAAATGAAATATAGAATTTTCTAAAAATGTAACCTAAAAGCAGCATGTAGATGGAAAAAAAAAAAATTCCAAGAATGGTTCCTTGAGGAACTCCATGGGTAATAGGAGCTGAGGGGGAAGCAGATTCTCCGATTCTTACAGAAAAACTATCTGACAAATAAGACCTGAACCAGTCCAGTGCAGATCTTTTGATACATAGATCAAGGCGAGATGCTGTGGTCAACGGTATCAAAGGCGGCTGTCAGATCTAAAAGGAGGAGAATAACTGAGTCTACTGCATCTGTAGCTAATAAAAACATCATTAAAGAAATACAAATTGCAGTTTCAGTGCTATGATGGGTTTTAAAACCTGATTGACTTTTTTCAAGGATGCTGTGCTCATTTAAAAAAGACTCAGCTCAATAAAAACCATGCTTTCTAAAATATTTGATAGAAAAGGAAGCTTTGAGATAGGCCTAAAGTTTGAAAGAACAAAAGAATCAAGACTGGGTTTCTTCAGCAACGGTTGCACAACTGCATGTTTAAAACAAACCGGAACAAAACCCGAGGTGAGACCGCCATTAGTAATTCTCTAAAATATCAGACCAAACAGACTTTAAAACGTTGTTTAAAAAGGGAGTTGGAATAAAATCATGAGGACAGGAAGAAGTCTTCATTTAATTAACTATTTTCTCCAACTGATTAAAGCAAACAAGTTTGAACCGTTGAAAGACGGGAGAACTTGCAATAAAGGTGAAAGGTTCATGTGGAGGCCGAGGAATTAGTAATCTATATATTTTATTGATAAAAAGCTGTTGGAACTTTTCACAAGTCTCAAAGGAGTTCTCAAGACATAAAGATGGAGGAGTATTTAGAACAGAGTGATTGGTGGAAAAAAGAACCTGTGGATTGTGATAATTATTCACAATTATTTGTAATTACAAAGATTTGGCTTTTTTGGCCTTAACAATGTTTTGATACCTCCACAAACTATGTCTTAACATAACAAGAGACACTTGTAATTTATCTTTTTTCATTTCCGTTCAGCTTTCCTACACTCTTGTCTGGCGGAGCGAGTAGTATCATTTAACCAGGGTTCAGACTTTGGTTTATGTCTCACAGTCTTAAAGGGAGCAACCACATCAAGAACCATTTGATACTTTTGATAAAAATTAGAGGTGATCTCTTCAGTAGTAAGTCCAGAAGGAGACTCTAATACCTCATTAAAAGCAGCAGTAGCCGTAGATATATTTAAAACACGATGACGTTTCGGAATCAACCGTTCAACATCACAAACGGGAAAAAAAAGGGTTTCAAACACAGTAGGACAGTGATCAGAAAACACATCCTCACCTACTTCAATGTTTAAAACCGGTAAACCAAAACACAACAACATCATCATACACATCTAACATACATGTTTAAATCAACTGTTTTTATTATGGGTGTGATTATACAAATAAGGCAACATTTTCTCCAACAGCCAACCCAGTTCAATTCAAGGAAGTTCACAGAAAACATTTGAAGACATAAAACAAGAAGCACGGACATGTTGCTGCGATACGAGTGTCCTGAACGTATTGATCGCGTCCTTTGCTTAAAGACGAGCGCTAAATTGGATTACAGTGTCTCTTTGTGCCTTATTAGCCTGACATTTCTACAAAAAGAAGACTGTGTCCTTGGCTGACTCAGAGAAGTGGCTGTCTTTAAATGTCAGACTACAAGGGATAATGATTTTTATGTCTTGACATCTTTTAATATGCTTATGAAAGTGGTGAAAAAAAGTGGTCTAGAAAACTGTGGATTGTAGGGCAAGCGAAGGAACTGATAAGACTTTTTTTCTATTGCACTTTCTTTCAAGGCAAGGAGAAACAGTAACGCTTGAAGAGAAGCCCTGACTGAGAGCATTTGATGATGGGAATTGCATAATGAGACTATCCTGAGGCTTGCCCGCGTACTCGACTTGAAAAATCACAGGTTTATCGTGGGCGAGGCGGAACAATGCCGCGTTTGAAGTCTTTGTTGAGGTCCTTCTGGTTTTTTTTGTGTTGTTTTTTGGTCTTCTTTTCAAAGATTATTAACAATGTGACCGGGTAAGTCTAATGAATGTCATATCTAGTTGAAGAAGGCTCCTCTATTCTGCATTACATCTGCTTTCTGAAAATACAAAAAAAAAACAATATATTTTTTTTTAGGACAAAATCTTTTTTTCCCCAAATCCTTTATTTTGCATCTTTCTAAAGGCAGATGAGACAGATAATGCTTCGAACAGAAGCTTTCACTGCATTAATATTATACGTCTAATGCAGCCTATAATATCTATTTATGACTCTCACAGCAACGAGCGTACTTCCCATCTGGTGAGAGGTGCTTAAATCACAGCAGGGACTGTAATTGCCCATCGATCCACGGACAAAGGAGATATTTGTCACTGTATTCATTCAGGCCTTTTCATTTTGACGAAACAGCAAGGTGTGATCAGCGGGCAAGGATAATCAATGTGTTGGTGTTCCCTGCTCGACGACAGCATAGTCTCGACATAGGTCACGACTTGCTGAGTGTCGGGTTGCGCTTTTCACCTCAACTGGGCAATTACAGTGCAGCTGTGTTATTGATTATGGCTGAATGTGGTGCTCCAAGTTTTACACGTGACATATATATCATTGTCCGATCTGCTCAGACACAGTGCATACAAAGCATTTGATTTTGAAATGCACAGGTGGGGGAAACAAAGGAAAATGTGTGATTTTATAATGTAAATCTAATGCAGAATTATTCATTAACAAATGTTCTGCACCTTCCTTGGACAAGTGTTATGTTAAAATCGGCTCAAAGGTTGGTACTACCTTTTATTAGCAATACGCGGGATAACTTGTTTCTCTCCCTGCTACGTTTGAATATGGAAGGAACATAAAAACAGAGATTGTACAGTTGTATGGATTTTGTTGCTTCAATGATATCGAAAACGTCGGAGCAAGAACACGTCTGTCATGATCTGGGACTTTTTGTTTGTTTGTTGTTGTTTTTTTTTTGGGGGGGGGGGAATTGATCCTTCTCCATTCCATGTCCAACTTCGCCCTCATTTACACATTCTCCTTCATTCATGTGTTAGGGCTCCGACGGACCACGGAGGAGGGTTCCACCGTGGTCCGTCGGAAATACGGGTCGAGTCTATTTGTGACGGATGACGGAGAAGTATGCGTCAACATCTGAAAACCAGATGAGCCAGACAGGAAGTCAGACGCAGGAAGTGTAAGGCGGATCTGGTAATATTTAAAAAATAAAGGAGGAAGGAGGTCGAGGCTGTATGGATGCATGAACGGATCCAGTTTGGATTGCTGCACAGTGAACTGACGGAGCGCACAAGGAACGTAGTAAGTGTGATGCCGGCTTCATTTCACCTGGGACTCCGCCTATATATACCTGCCACTCACAGCCAGTCAGCAGCAGAACGTCTCGTCTCATTGGCCGCATGTATTTTCCCTCTGCTACACCTGTGGATCCTGTGTGCCTGCGCTCGCCCTGCATTCTAGTGCTTGTGTGCACCGCCTGCTCCTGAATGTTCCTGGGTGGATCCAGTGCCTACTCAGCCTCTCTTTGGGACATCTTCGGCTCTCTGATTCTGGACACGCCTCGTAATGTTTTCTGACCTCCAGTCTTGCCTCGCCCTTTTGGACTGTTCTGTCTGTTCCTGCTGGAACCCTATGTAATATAATCAAAGCTGGCTCGATTAGACAGGGTTCCGTTATTTTTGCCCTTTTCGCCATGCTATTAAAGAGTGGCAGGCATGTTGAATCTAAATTCAATGTTCTTTGGGACACCCAGCTATCCAAGTGGGAACTCTGAGTTTAGGAGATGTTCTCTTAAATTTTCTGTCTTTGAACTCCAACTTCCGAGAACAAGTCCAATACACCAAAACCACCTCACCACGACAAACCGGGGTGACACAACCTGCTCAGGCCAAAACGAGGATCAGAACTCTCTTATATAAAACAACTGCTCTCTGATTCTCTCATAAATTGTATATAATCATCACAGTTTGGGGTATTAATTCTGCATAGTAAAATGCATCAAATTCTGTAAAAACTTTCAGTCAAATTGAAAAGTTTTAGTCGCGACAAAGCTTTTGAAATGGGATTTCATCATGAGTTATCATGAGTTCCGCATTATTCATATATGTATATTTGGTATTCTTTTCACAGAATGAAGTCAGGAAATGACTCTTATTTGCAACACTCCAGCTTCTCTGTTTGGCTTATGTTTCAATATTTAATGATACTTTTCACTGAAGTCCCCATGTAGCATCTGAATACTTTGGTTTATTTAAATGCAAAAGGATATTACCAATTCCAGTTAAAATGATCTCCTTCTGCAGAAAGCCACCTGTCTAATAACCTGGACAGGATTTTTAGTTACGGAGAAACAAAGCTTTTTCACTCGGTTCATTTCTTTCTTTCACGGTTTTCATTCTAGTACAAACACACAGTCAAGTTGTAATTAATTCTACATAAATACAATAATAACTAAACATTTTACTTATTCTTATTTTTAACTTTGTTTGTTTTAGATTGTTTTCAAGTAAATTTGATCAGTGTTAATTGTCATGGATGTGTGGAAAAATAGAGAAAGCTACTTTTAAAAGCGTGCCCTAGAGCTACACCACTACAACTGAAAATAATATATTGAAACAGAACCTGAGATGATATAAAAAGAAATTCTCTGCCTTGAGAACAGATGTGCCCCATTTAAGGGGAATATGGCAAGCACAGACAGGCTAATTAAGCTTCCTTTTCATCATTAAGGTGTGACAATCAATTTCAGTAACTCTGTGTTCTACGTTTGTTCATGCATGCTGGTTATCATCAAAGTCTACCCTTTTTCTGTCTGTATAGTCTCTTATAGCACTACTAAAGTTTGATTTTGTTTTTATTTTTGTATTTTTGCAGTAAAAGTCATTAGTTACACGGACATGTGGCTAGACCTCAACCATGAAATTCCCACTCACAGTTTGACCATTAGTTCATAAATAGCATCTCAGTAACAAGCAAAGTGTGAAATTGTGGCGATGATCTTAAATGCAGATGGAAAACATCCGGGGTCCTCAAACTGGAGAGATGGTTTACATTTTAATGAGCAATAATTGGGAAAATACAGAGGTGACTTTAGCTTAACAATGCAAAAGTCCTGACTTTAGCTTCAATCCAAACAATGGAATAAATATGGAATCATATATACCATTTTTTTATTGTTTTGCTCGGATATGCTAATAGCCATTAGTGCTTCCATGTTTTATCCCCTGCTGCGCATGTACAGTACGTACTTCCATTTTTTATTATAAATAAACATGAAATGCTTTATTTACTAACACATTGAGCAAAAACAAAGCATAAAACACCAAAATAACAACTAACATGCTAGCAGGACATGATAGTCTTTCATAAAATGCTTGTATGCAAACAGAGTGAGCTACTGAGGCATAAATAGAAAAAGTAAAAAAAAAATGTGGCAATGCACCTTTAAGACTCAACATATACAGTTTATCTATGCTGTTGATTATTGTTTTTTTGTGTCTTTGATTTACAATAATAACTCTGCTTAGTTTCTTACTTCTTTCCTTTTTTTGCTCATTTGTGAATTTTCGTTTATTCTCTTATATTAAGAAACGTACACTAAATGTAGAACTTTCCAACATGGCTGAACCAGCCATATCTGAGGAGATTGAAGAAATCAACTCCTTGCCTTTCTCTTTTCCACAGCTGTTCTGCATCCTCCGATTATGCTCACCTGCTTTCCATGTAAGTAATCACTCCCCCTCAGTATTTAAGCTCCTTTGGTTCCCATTGTTCACTGCTAGTTTCTCCCGTTTCTGGTCTGCTTTTCATTATTAAATTCCTTTTCACACAACACTGCTTCTGCTCTGTCTGCCGTTGGGTTCAAACAGGAAACAAGCTGTGATAAAATCATGGTCTGAAAACAGCAACATTAGGATGAGACATTGAAAAGGACTCAATCTCATAAATGTCTGCTCTTTGAGAACAATGGACAGCTCAAAACATTTAGCGATACAGAGCCCAGCGAGGCTTACAGTATAACGGCAACATAACTGAGGTCGTGGACCACAACTTGCACAAACTTCAGTCAGCTGTAGAGTTAATAAGTGAGGCAGTCTAGACTCATACTTTCAGTTATGAAACTCTCCAGACCTTCGTGCCCTCTCTTTGAATTCACAATAAGTCCCAGAAGGTATGCAGAGATGGGGAAAGAAGTGCCTAAGAGTGAAGATTAAGATTTGTTTTAGATGTCTAATGGAAACCGTTGTTTAAACATTTATGAAGAAGAAAATTAATAGTGGAAAGATTTGTTAATTTTTGTTAGAGCTTAAAACTTAACTATTTCCAGATTTCCTATTTCTGTAATAGGAATGTAAGAAGTAGCAACAAACTAATCAGATATAACCCTTCTTGTCCTTTCAAAACACCATCGATGCATAAATCAGGTCGGCAGTTTTAAATACATTAAAGCCTCAGAAATATTGACTGATGTTCTAACATCTGCTGCAGGGAGAGCAAGTGAAACATCTCTCTATATCTTACTGTTTATGTTAGGGCTGTGCATTCATTATCAATTTCTTTTATTGAAAAAAGGAATTTGACTAAGATTCCAAAGGTGATGTAAACTAAACTTAAAATTAAGTATAGTGACCTCTTTTCTTGTGTCATGAGGCAAGGGGCAAGAAGGTGAACATATTTTTGAAAACTAAAACTCAGAGGGAATTTAAAATAATAACTTGCGAGTGAAACGCTATTAATTAGGCTTACTGCAGTTACACAGGGGTCTGACCATAGACATTATATACGTAGACGCCTCGTTGGGCGGGGTCTGCCTATGCTGCGGATACGTCAGAGCGTCCGCCATGTTGAATGTGGCAAATCTGCTGTTAGACTCAGCCACTTAAACACTGTCAGAGAGAGTTTAATCTCAGAATATACTTTATAATCGTAATATTTTTATTTTTGTAATATTACGTGTTTATTTTCGTATCCCTTCGGCTTCGTTCTTCTGACTTTATTCTCGTAAAGAATAAAAATAATTAAAATAGTCAAACCTGCCCTATTAATCCAGGACTAAAATAGTTCTGCAAACTGAGACTATTCCGGAAATGTTCCTCCTGAATTCTCATAATATAAAAATGTTCTCATAATATACCCACTTCTGTCTTTTTTTTTTTTAACTTTATTCTCCTATGACTTTTTTCTCATATTAGTAATTTTATCTCTTTAATACTCCCCCAAAAAGTCTGTTGCTAAGCTGTGTCTATACCAGATCTTAAAAGGTTCACACGGCTTTATGAAATAATCACTACTTTCTGCCACATTTATTATGGCAGTGACGTCGACATGCAAACCTGCGCCCAATGAGGCGTTTACGTATATATGTCTGTGGGTCTGACTGATCTTCTTCTTTTGGTGTTTTGTGGCAGTTGGCAAATTTACTTGCAATATCGCCACCATCTGGACTGGAGTGTGGACAGGAGACTAAGAAACAAAAACTACCCTAGTAAAAATAATAATGATGACAACAACAACAACAACACTAAAGGTGCATTCACGTTGAACGCGAATGTGGCAGGCCGAGCGACAGATTTAAATTACATCCCTATGCACAGCTGCAACACGGGAGCAATGTGACGCTAAGCGAGGCCCCAGAGGCAATTCTAGTGATGCAAAAGGTGCTTTTTGGTGATTAAAGTTAAGATAAATGGAATTGGAAAAAGGGATTCAAAGCGACAGCTGTTTGGATTTGCAAAATCTGAACTTTTGTATCTTGTCGTGCAGCAAAAACCAAACAGGAACTAGATGTGGCTGTGACGTGGCGTGAAGGACGGTGGCGATGACGAAGCTGTTTTGTTTCGACGCTGGAGAAAAGTTGATAGCAGCGGTCTGTGGTCGGCCTGAGTTGTACGACTCAACCAATTATTACTACCCAGACAAGCCCAGAAAGGACCAAGCCGGCAAAAAAGTGAGTGAGGAGACTGGAGTGGCAGTTAATGAAAGCATCACTAGATAGCGTCATGGTACTGCTGTATTTCTGGCTATTTGCCAGCTGTGCGAACAGCCGGCAAAACGTCAGGCGAGCAACAGCAAGCAAACGTGCCGACATTGTGGCGCCATTAGCATTCGACGTGAGCGCACCTTAATACTACTCCAGATTCTTCCTAATAGAATTTTATGTTAGTAACATTAACTGATCTTTTATTTTAATTACATAATTCCCCAAATTATTTTCAATCGGAAAGTTGATTTTTATTTTACTCAGGGCATCTTTAAAGTTTCTCCTTTCCGATTCATATGCGTTGCACTCCATGATCCCATGATGCTGTCCTGATTCAGGCAGGTTGCAACGATCAGTTGTTGTATATTGTCCAATAACTGTAAGTGTTTGGTGAAGGTCTGTGTGACCTATTCTAATACGAGATATAGCTGACTGTATTTCAGGATGTGACCAATTGCTAAACGAGACACATTTAAGTTGGAGAATTGATACCTGAACAAGGAGCAGCTGGTTGATCAGTGAGAGGGTGCAGCTGTGAGGGGAAGGCAAAGAGCAGACGGTGAACTGTGGAAAGGGCTGAAAGAACCGTTGCTATATGATAGTGTAGGTTCAGATAATTAACTAAACTTGACAACATTGTCTGATTAATAGGGTATTTGTGGAAAAATGACCTGAAAATTTTCTATACAATTGAACCAGACATTTAAAAAAAAAAAAAAAAAAAGTGCCTTGAGATTACATTTGTTGTGAATTGGTGCGATATCAATAAAGTTGATCGAATTAGAACAAGCATGGAACCAGGGATACAGAAACCAGAAAAGTAAACCAACTAAAAACAGGATCCGTCATAAGAAACACTCAAACAGACAAAGAAACAGGAGCGACAGGAAAACATGAAGTAAATAGGACACACGCCTAAAGAAAAGGCTGGTTTGCAAAAGATAATAAAAACTAAAATCATCAGAAAATAACCATGACTAATGACTGCAACTCAGAGCAGAAACTCAATGTGTATGCAATCCTAAAGTAAAGAAGAAAAGCACAAGGTGTTTTAAAACTAAAGAGGAACCTGCCTATGAAAAGCAAGGGGTGACAAATCCTAAAATAAAGAAAAGCACAAAACCAAAGTCCCAAGGATTTTGACAGCTTGTGCATCTCCTCCTACATTGTATAGGTGTTGTGCCAAAAGGAAAATAAGACACATGGAAGCCATTGGTTTATTTTTTTAATAATCTTTCTGCTTTTTGTCTGTGAATATTATTTTAAAGTTTTGCATTATATAACATATTTCATCCTAACCAAGTTTGTATACATAACTTTGAAAGTTGGCACAAACCTTCCTGAATATTTTGTTTTATTTTAGCACATTGCTATCAAAAGCTTGGATGTATATTTTTTTATTTAATCAATCCAAAATATTGCATAGCTGTAAAATGAAAGGAAAATGATACATGGTTATAGTTCTTTGACAATATAATTGGGCAAAAAGTGCCTTGTGCATTGCCTTGCAAATGTTTTCAACCCATGTGGCTTTTTACCTATTTTGTTGCATCCCAACCTGTGATTTAAATATTTTTCAAACTTCTTTTATGTGACATATCTGAACAAAATGGTCTATGTTGGTGAGGTGGTAAGAAGAGCAATGCGTGTAGAACAGGTATGCACTTATTGTCGTATTTATATTTTCTTCACAATACAAAAGTACATCTTCAAAGTTGTAGACATGTTACGTTAGTGAATGGTGCAACATTTCAAAGAGTCCATTTTCATTCCAGTTTATGAGGCAAAAAAAACATTAAAAATGCCAAGAGGGGTGAATACTTTTAAAAAAGGTTCCGTATTTGGGCACCTTTTGGTTAAAAACAAATACACAAAAAAATCATGCATAAGTAAATAGAATACTCTTGTGTGCAATTTAACCTCTGCATAATCCGTGTTGTTCTGCGCAGGCCTCAATGGTTCCTTAGAGAACATTGGTGAACAAATATTACAAAGACAAAGGAAAAGACTAGATGGGCAAGCAGAATATTTATGGAAAATTCAAAGTGGACTTAAGTTCTAAAACAATATCCGAAGCTTTTAACTTCTCAGGCGCAGCGGCGATCGACCGCTCAGGTTGGGAGAATTTTGCTGGTCGGGCAAATGTTATTCAGGCACACTACAGCTCTGACCTTTGATGGAATCTATTATTGAAAGCCACAGGAAATCTGATTTGGAGTTTGCCACAAGCCGCATAAAGGACACAGCAAACGTGAGGGAAAAGGTGCTTTGGTTAGATGAAACCTAAACTAAACTCTTCGGACCTGTGTGCAACGTATCTTATGGAAAACCAACTGTGCACTTCGTCCTGAACTCACCATGCCAGTGGGAGATGAGATCATGCTGTGGGGATGATTTATTTTTCTTCTTTTTTTTTTTCAGTAGAGACGAGCAAGCTGGTCAGAATTGATGGGAAGATGGATGGAAATCAGTCCAGTGCAAACCTGGGAGAAAACTTTTTGGATGATGGAACTATTTGGAACATGGCTGGAGGCTTGCCTTTCAGCAAGACCATTAAAAAAAACTCACAATATGTAGGTGTTGCAGGGAATCCTCTTACTCTTTTTCCATGGCCGCCTTAACCGATGTTAGATTAGATTCTGATGTTTATATTGCTCATGGCTGAGGCACAAGCTACCTATGAGTTAAACACGAGGAAGTATTGTGGTATGAAAAAACTCCAGCAACACTCAGTTAAACCCTCTTTGTAACACTGACATGATAAACCAGAATTTTTTTAGTAATCATCGGGAGAACAAAACATGTTCTTTGCTCCTGATAAGAGCCTCAAAACCTGGCATTACCATAGACAAAACAACTCTAAGGCGAGACTCAATGTCCAGTTTAACAGACACAGAATATGTGGTAATACTGCAAACTTGATCTTCGCTGATGCTCTTTATCCAATTTGAGCTATTTTGCAAAGAAGAATGGTCAAACTGATCCGCAAAGCTGATAAAGGCAAACCACTGTGATTAAAGTTAATGTACTGACCCAGAGAAGATGGGGGGGAAAAAATATGCACACCACATTTTCAGACTATTTGTGAAAAAAAATGTAGGAAAAAAGGGTTCAAGGGGTGTGAAGACTTTTCCAACGCACTGTAAAAGTTGGAGAGATCAAGTGGAAGCTGGCTTATCTTGATATCAACACAATTAAGTCTCTTCACAGAACGTTCTGCTGCTTTGTTCTGCTGCTTTGCCGTCTTTCAGGCTCTCATGACTGATGGTTATGGGCTGTAAAGGTCAACGAGACCAGCTTAACCTGCTTGGACTTGGGCTCTTCTCCACCTCATTAAGGAAGAACCGCAGAGCTTCTTCTCAGACCAGACACGTTCTCATCTGTATGCTGCGAGGCGCAGACATCGATGTGGCTGGCGCTCCCCTCTTTCTGCTCAGCTGAAAATCGAGCCAAGTGAAAAACACGAATGGAGCGTATATCCCTGCAGCTGCTTTGTTTGGCCCATTATTCACATGGAGGCAATCAGAAAATGTGACATGTAAATGCCAGTGGCGCACGATAGTTAATTTTTTTTTATCCAGGGATCGATGTTCATGTACATGACAGAACTTAGAATTAAGGCTTTGGAACAACACACATGCAGACGGAGTCAAGTAGAGAAACAGAAATATTGGAATTTTGATAAATTAGCTTTTTTTTTTTAGAAGGACTAGCTTTAACATGACTCGTGTATGGGTTATATGTTTATGTCTGTTGTACGGTCTGTATGACTACAATATTTTGTTTAGCTGTGTATGCATTCATATTTATGTAAAAATAATCACATAAATGCCAGTTATAACCTCATAAGTAACGTATTTAGTCATAATTTATAGAAAATGCTGAATGTTAAACGCGTATGTTGCTCAATGGCTACCGTTTATATATATATATATATATATATATATATATATATATATATATATATATATATATATATATATATATCAACATAATGGGAAAAGGACCGTTTTGATTTTGAGGGACTGGGGAAGGATTTAATAAGTTTACCCCATTTCAAATATAACACTAAGCTGCTATGCTGGGAAATTTGTTGATCATGCATGTTATTAGATTTTTGTATTTCTGTTTCTTTCACTCTTTTATTTTCCAATCATTCTTCAAATCGACCAATAATAAAAAACAACGAAGCCCATGCACCTTCAAATGCTTGCAGACAAACGCATCGCATGAGCGTAACTTTGCAGTCGGACACAAATGTCCTTAAAAAAATTGACATTTTAGCTGGCCAAGGAGTCCACTTGAAATCAGGATGAACTCCTTACTGCAAGGCTGAATTCTGTTCAGGGGGATGCATTAAAAATAGAAGACGTTGGAAGCTGACTCCCTGTTAAATGAAAGTCAGTTTGTTCTACCCTCATCTCTGAACAAGACTTTAACTCCTCCACTTAAGGCAGCGCCTCAGTTCCGACTCAAAGGTGGCATTTCACCGTCTGTTTCTCTCAAAATAATTGGTTAATCTGTTTGAACTTCTCTCAGATGCCTCTTCATCATTACAGAAAACTTTTTACTTTTTTAACTTACTCTTTAAAGACTGTGAACTATAATGAAACTTCCTCTGTAAACTGTAGGAGAGACGCAACTTTTACCTCGGAAAGTTCCTGAATTTGTAACCCACCGCAAATGTTGGGTCTTTTTTTTCGAACGTAAAATTTCTGGTTGTAAACCAATGCATTTTATTTGAGTAGGATTTTATCTTTGTTCATAACCAAAAACTATTGGTACTTTATTAGTTATTTGCCTAAATGCTGTCTGCTCTTCTCTCAAGATCGAAGCGCAGATGGTTGAATCTGGCTCATTATGAATCCGGCTCATTATGTTTGTTCTTGTGTTTCTGCTCATGTTATCACCGCTCAAACCTCTAATACAGGGAGGAAGAGCTGCGCTATTGGAACTGGGGACTAACCCCAGAGTTTACAGACCCCTCCGACCGCCAAAACTGGATTTTATTCCACCTGACCTGTAGTGGACAGTAGAGGCTTCTGTGGCCTAGAAGCAAGCGGTTCTGCAGTGGGGAAACATACTTAGCATGTGGGGAGGCATCAGGACCATTATTGACTATAAGCACAGTGACCAGCAGCTGGTCTGGATATCTTCAACCTCTTCCTGCAGCTTTCCATGGTCCCTGCCTGAAATCATCCATCATTGTACCTGTCCCCCAAGAAACCAACCATCACCTGTGTCAGAGATTACCGCCCTGTTGCTCTGACCCCTGTCACCATAAGGATGACATAGGATGGTCTTTGTGGACTTCAACACTGTGTGTGTTAAAAAGTCAAGGTGTGAAAACCAAACCAGCACCACTAGTGTCTTATCAGGGTAACACTGACGTAAAATCACAGCTGGCAAGCTACAACTGCCATGTATCTTAAGATGCTGACTATAGATAGGCTACTCGAGCAAGTGACACCATCTTACAGGTGAAGTGAGTTAGATGGTAGATGACATATGACATTTGATATATTTGTTTGTATATTTGTCATGCCCTGTGGGTGCAGCAGCCATATTTCTGAAATATCAGCATAAATAGTGTCTAAAGACATTGTGATCATTGGTACAGTGTACATCCAGATGTTCAACAGATCCCGAAAACGCCTCTACTTCCTCTTCATCTATATAAAGTTTTCAGAGGGGTGATATTTTCTCTCTGTGTAAAACACATAGGTTCATAATTGGTTAATAAATGTAAAGATCCAAATCTCAAACACTCATTCAGCCACACCTGACTGGTGACTATTTTTTTCTTTTTTTTTTTTATATTTCTTTCATCTGTTTCTCCGGGTGACCCTCCCTGGGCGGTAGTAGCACCCTGGGTGGAGTGTCACGTCATACAGATTAAAAAACGTATTCATCAAATTTAACCACCCAACACTTGATATAAGCATGCAATTTACAAAAAAGTTAAAAACATAGATTGACTTTTTGACTTTACTGCCCAGTCATGTCGATTATCAAGTTGTTGAGAATGTTAAATTGTGCAAGTCAGTTTTGGTGGTGTGGGGGTCAGCTTCGTTCGGTGTGGAGGCACCCAGTCTAAATCTCGGCTTTGCAGGCCTCTGCCGGTGTTCTCCGGGTGATCTGGCTGCCTCTCACAGCATCATATCAGATATTAACTGGTTTGTTAATCTGTAGCAGGATTCATCCTTCCTCAAATGTTCATACATTTGTTGGAAGTGTTCTGAAACGTCGTCTGTAATCATTGTCTCCTGCTTTAGGGCCTCCTCTCTGCATCACAGTTAAGCCTTGATAAACATACTCCTTATTAGCAAACCAGAAAACAACATTCAATCAAGCCTGATTATAGCTTATCAACTAAAGGCAAAAGCGTTCGCAATGCTGCAGGTAGACGTGATGTGGGTGCGTTGTGAAATGTAATAGCCCGCGACACTTCCCTGCTGCTTTTGTTTTCTAATCCCGCACGTCACTTGATGATGATGTTCCAGATCATCGTGTGAGTGAGCCGAGGACAAACAGCGAGGCTTTCAGCCTGCCGTGTGCCGACTGCAGATGGCCAGAGCTCTGTTGTCATGTGGACTTTTATTTACTTTATCTCCTCCTGGACTGACAGCGAGCACCTGCAAAGGGCAGAAGAAGCGCCCGCTAAGTTGAAATGTGTTTACACGCTTGGATGATGAGGGGAGAAGCGCACAAGTGGAGAAATGAGGCGGAGGGGCCCACTGCCTATCATGAACCCTTAAGCTGTCTCACTAAAGGTTTCTTGACAAGAAACTCCAAAACTGAGTTTTTATATATATGCATATGGTTCCCATTAGCAAAATACTTTTTGATACTGGATTTAGAGATTTTTCTTAGTGATAGGGTTAAGCCACAGTGGCTTAATCTTATCTCAAGTGCTCTGCTAAGGGCGCCACTGGTACTTTATTTTCCCATCAATTGAGATTGCAGAGCAATCCCTATAATAAAGATATTAGATTAGGGTGAGGTGTTTTACCTGGAGGACACTTACTGCTTTAATTCACTAAAGTAAGTCTTTTGAAAAAAAAAGTTACAACAAGAATAAGTTCCATCCGACATAACTAGCAATAAAGTGCTCGCAAAATTATTGATGTCACTTAAACTAAAGATTTGATCACACTTCTACCACAGCACTCTATGTATGGGAGAGGCAAACCTAAAGTGCAAAGTTGGGAAGTGTAAGGAACAGGATATATGATGTTTTCCCCAAATATAAATCTGCTAATTGATTAATTTACTCTGTTACCCCTAAATAAAGTCCACCTGTGTGTAATTTAGTCTGAGGTTTTATCTAGCTTTTCTATTAAGCTCATTAGAGATCATTAGGGAACAGACTATGAAGACAATTATGGGGTTAGTTTATAAAGTAATATTCTAAGATTCGAACACTGACTGCTGTTTGACTATGATCCAAAAACGGAAATACAGGGCTAAAAAGGACTGTGGCACAAATGCAAACCTAGAAAGGTATGATTGTCTACCTAAACCGATTAAGAAAAACAATGAAATGAACCAAGAGACCCTCGGTGACTCTGGAGGTGCTGCAGAGGTGCGCAGAAGGACGGGAAAATATTTTAGTTTTTAGATGTACAAATATTGGGCCTATCATGTATTGACTCAGGCGGGTTTATTATAAATATACACCGTTCAGATTTTTTTGCTTCCTTTTGAGAATAAAGTGTTGTCTGTGTTGGCCCATTTAAAAACAAATATCCTATAAATCACACCTGTGACTGTGGTCGAAATGGGACAAAAATATAATTAATAAAAATGATTGAAATGGCACAAATACAAGTCACCCAGCGTGCAAGCGAAAAGCTCCGATCTTCAACCCGAAAGTTCGGGAGAATCAGACTTGTGGCAACAAAAGCCGATCTGTCGTCGGAGCAGCTTTGGTCACGGAGCTATTTCTCTTACTTCTGTCTCTCAATCTGCAGATAAAAGGGCTGAGCCAGTGCCAAGCAAACATATCGCAGCCCACTGGCTACAGACTGGATGACAAGAAAACAAATCAAAAAGAAAGAGAAGAGCCCCCTCAGGGCCTCGGGCTCCATCAGTGATAGAAGGTGATCCCTTGCCCTTTTTTCATCCTCTGCTCCATTGCCTTTTTTTTTCCCCCACTACCCGGCCTGGCACTAATCCTATTGTTAAAGGTGACTGCTGGGAACACTTAAGCGCTTTGAGCTTAGGAACAGAGTCCCATGTTTTTTTTTTCTTTCTTCTGTTTTGCTATTTTTTTTGTTTGTTTTGAATGACACAAAGTTACTCTTAAAGAGCCGGGAAAATGATATGTCACTTAGGGTTTTTTCTTCCCCTCCCTCTTAGTGTCGCCCACGTCATCCCGTCTGTGTTTTCTTTCACCGCGATTCCCTCGCTAATAGGCCTCAAAGCCATTGTGCACCTGCCATCTGAGATCCATTCAAGTATACGCACACACGTTTCTTTCATTTTTGAGGCTCCGGGTTGTTTTGACAACTGCAACTCCGAATTGGACAGAACGAAATGAAATATGGAGCAGAGTGTTTATTTCACCAGAACAAACAGCCATCAGGGACAGTGGGGATCCGTAATCCCAGCAACAGCAACAAGACTACAGAGCTGTGTGTTTTCACAAGCGAATGTCTTATAGCTTTTCTGCTGGCTCGTTTTAAGCCTAAAGGATGCCGTATTTATAAGACTGTCCTGTGCATTCCTTTCCATGTATTTCCCAAATTATTAAATTTGTATTACTTAATCAAAGCTTTCCATTTTTTCCCCCTACAACTGCTCTAAAACAATGAGACCAAATTTTCCTCATCATCATCAAGTCCAAGACGATTTATACAGAGCAAATTCTCTTCACATCGAAGGTATTTAAAAAAAAAAAAAAGCCATTTTCTAATCTTGCCTCTGCTCCGTACCGTAAGATTGAGAAGCCATTAATGAGAACATACACAAGCCACACTGGGAACACGGAATTAAGCCATTAGAGATTAATGAGTTTTTAGGGGAAGCGTATGGAGGCAGATAAATGCTGGGTGACGGGGCCAGAGAGTCGGCTCGGAGACGAATCGGGTAAGGGGTGTTTTTTCGCTGCCGCTGTCACGCTCCATCGCCTGTGCCGGAGTGTTTTTGGCTCCTTCAGATTAATTGTCAGTCATAAATTAAGTTCTGTGGTCTTGTAAGGAGGCTGACAGGCACGTGCACAACTATTGGAGAGTCTTCCGTTTTATTTAGCTGGTTCAGGCTGCATTATTATTCAACTAAGGGAGTTCTGAGGCGTTGTAGACGGCAAATTGAGCCGTTTTTAGACCCCGTCACTTGAAGGAAAGTTAAAATTAAACATCCCTATACTCAGGAAACACTTTCATTTCGTTTCGGTTTGATTGTCTTGCTAAGCAATAGGTATTCACCATCGCAGACGTGTTGCAAGGAGTGTGTCATTGCTAATAGCCATTAAATTGTTTTTAAATGCAGTTAAATACCCCATGAAGTCCCGAATAAGAATCGATCTCCAGTCCTGGATGAACAGAAGTTTAATCACAGCTTCATACTTTGTGATATCAAATTGTGAAATTGTCTCATTTGAGTAAGAAAAAAATACAAAAACATGACAATTATGTTGCAAATAGAACCCAGAAAACGGTATTTGGAAAGTGATCCCTTTGCTTTTATTAGCTGGGGATTAGGCAAAGATATGGTTTCCATAAGAAGTCAACCAAGAGCTAATGCTTTATTAATGAAACCGAGCTTTTTGTGAAATTGAATGAGCACAAGGGAATGGGTTTATTACTAATTGGATGGAGGCGTTG
Organism: Fundulus heteroclitus; assembly: GCF_011125445.2. Classification (NCBI taxonomy): domain Eukaryota; kingdom Metazoa; phylum Chordata; class Actinopteri; order Cyprinodontiformes; family Fundulidae; genus Fundulus; species Fundulus heteroclitus. The sequence continues at coordinate 18,948,948 of NC_046377.1, forward strand.
GAAGTTTATAGAGATAACAAGGAGGGTTTCAGGATTACAATGGGAATCAAATTTACTGTTGTGTTTGTGTCTGTTCGATGTAGAGCACTATTATCGGAAGGGATCAAGTCTGTTGACAGATCAAGAGAACAAAACTCTAATAATGATAACAACCATCTTTGTTATTGCAGCTTTGTACATTCCAATAAAATGTGTCCTCTGCACTTAGGGAGCAGTGGGCTGCCGCTGTGCGCTGCCAGGGGAGCCTTGTGTCGGAGCGGCCGTGTCTTTCAGCGCTGCATATCACGATAAAGAAGATAAGTGTTCAAGTGTTGTGTAGAACCGAACAAAGCGACGTCAGCTGCAGCTTTTCAATCTGGAGTTATTTTTTTTTGAATGGCTCAGCTGCTGAATGTAGCCACGCAGCCTTAGCGTCAGGTCACCATGCTGCACCTTTTGAACAGTAGGCCACCGTTATGTTGAGTGCGTGTGTTTCTATTGCTGAGCCACGGATTCCCCGTAAGAAAAATTCTACTTGTCCTGTTTACACGACAACGGAGACCGGGATGTTTTCTAATCATTAGACATTCGTCATTAAACAGTACAAACGCGGCCAAACTTTTCCGTTCTCATCAGAAAATGGTTTTTATATAGGCGGGGGCCAGGACTGACACTGGCAATTTGCTTCGGGAACAAAAAGAGAATATGGTTCATGCTCTGTTTTCTTTGCAAGGCCAATCGATTAAAACCGAGAGTTTTGTTTTCAATCTCTTCAATGATTAAAGATGAAGCCGTGGGCTGGGTTGCGCTCAGCTCTCTCTGACGTAGATGCTGGTTGCATGAAACTAAGGCATGCATTAGGTCTGGGTCCAGATTGGAGTGTGAACTTTGAGAATTGCTTTAAACATCATAAGTTGGAAACGCCCTTCAGTATTCACGTGGGATAAAAGTCAAAATAAATGAGTTTAACTTGTTTAATTAAGCCGGTATGCGACTGGCCTGTGATTTAAATGCCAGTCATGGCACTGCAGATGTTCAGTGCGTGTGTTAGCGTCTATCTTGCTCTGTGCTTTGAAGCCCAGCGTGGTACTTTCTTTGAGGCAAATTATCAAGACATTTGCTGCTCTATTTGTTTGCTCGTGCCAAAAAAAAATATTTCTTATGGTGAATGAATCTCACTGAAGTATGATATTATAAGAGGTGCCAATATGTTGTGTTTGATTGTCTTACAAGGGAGCATTTTTTTTTTGTCGTTTTGATTCTGAACCACAGTCATTTTCTCTTTCTCTTGAAGTCATAAATTCAATCTTCATTTCCTCCCAGACATGTTGCACAAATTGAATACTTGCTTTTTTTTTTTCCTAAGAAAAAAAAAAAAAAAGCGAGTGTAGAAAAATGACTTTTCTGCCAATTCCTGGCACTCTCATCTGTGTGTTGTGTTAGCGAACGACGGGATGAAGAGGGAGAGCCGTCGGAATCTGCGGTTGGACTGCGAGTGAGTGACTTCGACGGGCGGATTTCATTCTGTTTCATCAGGCTCTCACCAAAGAGAAGCCCAGTCACTGCCATTCCTGTTATTGGACTGCCGGTGGACATGTACTGGATGAAAGGCGTTGCTGAAGCCTGACAGAGGCTTCGTCCACAGTTCTGCTCAGACTCATAATGACAGCAGCCAGTTAAGGATGAGTAAAAGTGAGGCTTAATATAAAGATTGCTTCTGTATTTAGTTGATTTTAGTTCTAAAGCGTTTGGTGGAGCTTTCTTTGATCTTTGCGATGCAAGAAAAACTCACAGAAAAGGCAATTGATAACCTTTATTTTTTTTCATTGCCAGAGAGTGCCTTGCAGACATATTCATGCCGTTTGAACTTTTTCACATTTTGTCGCATTATCACCAAAAACTTCACTGTTGTTCATTATGATTGCATGTTCCCAAAACAAAGTATAGCATAATTGTGAAGTGAAAGGAAAATAATAAATTGCTACTGCAAGTATTTTGAAGTACGTCTGTTAGCGTCACACATCTAGAGTATGAACATTTACACCATTGTTTGCTAAATTTTAAGCTAAGGCTAAGATTGGATGGAGAGCATCTGTATTTTCAAGTTTTCTCAGTAGGGCTTTAGCACAAACGTTGATTTTTCCCCTTCAAATTTTCGCTTTGATCTAAACCAGGGGGTCTCAAACTCTAGTCCAGTCCTCTTGAGGGCAACTGGCTGCACTAGATTTTATTCAGCATTCTCAGAGTATGGGAGGGTGGAGACGAAATACATATTTCTACATATTCTTGAACCTCAGATATGCGCCACGTTGTGTTGTTCTATCATGTATAACCCTCTAGGACATAGCCTGCTCCAGAACCTGATCAGAACAACGCGTATAAAGCTGTGATGTTATTTCTCTTCCAAGCACCATCTGTCTTCCAGGCGAGAACAATGAGTGTTGCTGATATTACTATGTGACTCAGAGTAAGCTTGAAGTTGCATTATATCAAACAGGAATATTTTATTTAAACTTATTTCAGCTGTGATTAGGCAGAATATGTTCATTACTCATTGGTAATTAATTCCAAGTGGGAAGTTGGAAGCCTTCCCTCCTTAAAAGGTATACGTTGGCTCCACCTTTAAACCCCCACCCCCATCTTTGCACTCTCACTGGAGTCTACCTCCATTGAGAGAGAAGTGGGACTCAACCTGGTTAGGTTGTCAGTCCGTTACTGTTTAACACAGAGATGCACATACCTAAGGACAGTTTAGAGAAAGCTATTAACCAGTAGTCCTATTTTTGGACTGTGGGACTAAGCTGAAGTACCCAGAGAAATTTAAAACTCCAGAAGTATTGTTATTTGTCAGGTAATTGTAATGCCACAGACTGGGAACCTGAAATTCCAGCCGACCACAGAGTGCAATTAAAAAGATTTGTTAAGAATACCGCTCTCTGTCGGTGATCCTCCCAGCGCTTTACCCCGGAGAAGCGGTCTTCTTTTATTAAAGATTTCTTTAGTAAGAAATTACTCTTGAGGCAAAAACCATCCGTTAACACATTTGATTTAAACGAGCCAGGGAAATGGTACAGCTCAATACTGGGCTCTCATGTTGATCACAATGCAGGAAAAGGTAAAATGAGGAAGAGGGGGCCTCGAGTGTCGGTTACATCGGCTTAAATATACATGAGCAAGCACACACTCCTGCATGTTGTCTGTAATAGACGTGTCACTGTTAAGACTGTGAACTTGCATGGACTCCGAGGTTTATCCATATGTACATGCTAACCGTTTGTTTATGTATGCCACGTGTGTGATGTCCTCAGTGTCAGTGAGTTATCTGTTATTTCCCAGTAACTGCTTTCAGCCGCTCCAGCATCTGCAATCTCATTGTATCTAACAGATTTAGTAAAGAAGCTTTCTGGTGGGGCTCGGTTTGAATCCAGAGGATGACGGGATGTTGTGGGAGTGTTGACGTCGCAGTGGCTTATGTCTAGGGCGAAACAGTCAGCACAGCGTTTTTGACCGGGGCTGAGCTTGAGGGTAATGCGTGATCCAGTTAGAACAATGGTAAGAGGAAAAAACGTTGAACATTTACTCACGCAAGACTTTCAGTAATCTGGCACTGGGTGCTGTGGGAAACCCCGTATGTAGAGGCAGAGGAAACAGGTGAACGGAGTGAAGCTATTTACGCTGCCGCAGAGAAGCGCAGGTGCAGCCAGTGATCCTGATTACTAGGACACACACAGCCAGGCCAGAATCATAACAGTAACAAATATTTATTATTTAATCATGTGAATTCTTTGTGATTGATTTGTGTAAGTCGCTTAACGAACTGGGGCCAATAGCTGAGGTAATTACCCATTAAAATTGTCACAGAAGAGTTAGTCTAAGCCATTTCATTGCTGCATGCTTGAGAGAGTCAATTGCTTGATTAAATGACAACCACAAACTAAAATGTACTTCACGGCTTTGTAGCAAGTTGAGTATTTACGTGGTGAGACTCAAAACTAAGTTTGAAAAGGTTTAAGGGGTATGAAAACAAAACAGTGGTTCTTATTTGCCATAAAATATATCTTGAGGAGCTCTGTGTAGCTGCTGGAGAAGCATTTGTTGGTAGGGCTGACTGGGGTTTCAAAATCTATTATGTATGAGTTGACAGGATGAGTTTATCAGCAGGAAGTTATGAGTCATGCTAATTAATGACCATCACCAGGGTTAGGCCACGGTCCTGTTTATACACCTGGGAGGTTTATTAGAAATTCCCAGACACTGAATAACTTGAAATAGTGAAAGAATAAAATAAATGCTTTTGTTACTCATATTTTATTGGAACTGTCAGAGATTCCAATAATTGCTGCATTGCTGGCTTTCTGCACCCTGGTAGGATTATCCCAATGCGGAGATGTTCCTTACTTAATACATGTACTATATTTTAATGGTTTGTTTTTGGTTTTTGCAATACAACTTATTTATAATTCTGATTTCAAGTTATAAAAAACAATTTGTGATAGTGAAATGATGTCTACATTGTGAACAGCTGTGAATAACTGCTGAAGAGCAGTCTTGGCTAGTAATGATTTTTCTCTCTCCTAAAGAGGTGTGTTTTATGACTCTTAGAGGCATTCTACACCAGCAGAGAATTAAAACATCCAAAGCACTCAATCAATACCCCAAGGGCAGCAAGACAGCCTTATCATGCCATACACAGGGCCATTCCTCTCTGTGTGGACTTCAGAGAGTTTATAAAGGCAACCTGACATCAGTATACAGGGTTTTGTGGACAGAGCTAATGGCACATTTTATTGATTGCGTGTGCTGTAATCTGTCCATCAAGGCTTTCACAGCTGCAGCAAAAAGCTCCATAGGGTCATTTCTAGCCATCTGCCATCCCCGACACCCAGAGAGCAACGTGCATTTATTGACGTATCGCTTTTAAAACAATCTTTGGGAAGCTATAGGAAAATGGTAGATCCGAAATAAGATGGCATGGTGGCAAAATTGGATTAATTCATAAATAACTTAACGTATGAGATTCGCTGGATTAATAGAGCGTAATTTATTTAACTGTTTTTAAACCTCGAACAGATGCTAGCTCTAAACCACATCAAATGCTTTGCGCTCTGTGGGCAGAAATCTCTGAGTCTTGCCAGCAGATGCTGCTTCAGTGACCCAAGATTTCTGTTCTGCAAAATGGTCCCTTTATTTATTTTTTTTCCAACCTGGAGCTGAAGCAGCAAGCCTACCTGAACGGTCAACGCACGAGAGGCAACGTTCACGTTCGACCACGGGCGTGATGAAAAAGCGGGAGGAGATTTTGTGACGTTAAAAACACCACAGTACACTTCATGAAGTTGTTGGCCTAACTCTGTCTTGTGAAACAAGTTTAAACGATTGTTATGGACAATAAAGGTGTGCACTTAAGGTTCGTCTCTGTGTATCTGTGTTTGAGACACAGTCCTTGAGTCGCCCTTTTTGGATGAGCAGAATTGACTAATAAAGTCTAATAAAGACTGCCTGCTAGAATGGCTGACAACAATTAGTTACAAAAGCGATGAAAGACATCCCCCACCCCGTCCCTCCCGTCTCCTCAGGAATCTGCTGGCAGCCGTTGATAGTTTCCTCTTTCTGCCACCAGGGGGCGTAGCCGCTCTTCCTTTACCTTTAAACATTCAAACTTTGATTTCCGCTAAATCTCCAGGAATATTCAGGGCCTTGGTTGCGTGTTCGTTTTCTTTTCTCTGAACTCTTTGGACAAGGGTTTTGACTTGGCCATATTTCTCACATGCAATGACACGTTACCATTAGCACTCCAGTTATTTAAGGTGTTCTTTAGCAGGTACTGACGAAGCCCTTTGTTAGTTTCATTAGAAGTATGTTAGGCCTTAAATGATCTTCAAATGTATCCTCCTGCGTTCAATTGTTAAAAACACAGAAAGAAGAACTTTAGCATTGAATAGGGACTCACTTCTTGTAATGTTAATAATATTTACCTATTTAAAGTGCTTTTTTTTGCAAACCTCGGAACAATTTGGACTATTGTCAATAAACCTAGTTTGGGAGTTAAGTTTTATTTTTATTGCAAACGTATTTATTTATAGAGATAATTTCTAGTTTTACCATATTCAGTGTATTTTGTTTAATCAACCTCCAATCTGGACTGCTGACTGTACAAAACTCTGCTTTTATACAAGAAAGTGTTACCTGATAGAATATACTTAAATATTCAAATTGTATTCATTTAAATTGTGGAATTTCGTATGTTTATGACTCATTTCTGAAGAGCTCTGTGTAAGATGAAAAATGAAAAATCAGTGTCCAAAACCAAAAGGGTTAAAAAAAAAATATATTTTTTCACCTTTTACCCCTTTGAGTCTGTCAAAAGGGATAAACATGTCATGACAGGGAAACACATGTTTGTAATTATTCACAGTAAGAGACTGGGTATACAGTTATTAATTATTAACATTTATTTTAGGTAAACACACACACAATTTTTTTTATTTCACATGACAAAGTAGTTCTGTTTAATGTTGACGGTCCACATAAAACAAACAAAGAGTCTTGCTGTTTGTTTTTTTTTCCTACTTCGGTCAATATTCCATTGATTGGTCTGCACCCAATTTTCCACGGGTCAACACCATATTTTATGTAACAACGTGGTGTGACTCCACCGGCTCGTGCAGCGTTTGGTTGTGTTTGCTCGCTCCTGCTGAATATCTGCCCTCTGCGCTGGCATTTGGATCGGTGTCGCTCATTGTCTCACTTCCCCCTCTGTTTATCTGCGTCTCTCTCCTCTGCCAGCTCCTTCGTCCTGGATTTCCCTGTGCACTCGGGCTTCTTCGCTGCCCTTTTCTCTCTCTCTCTCTCGCACTCCCATCCTGCATCTCACATCTTCTCTCCGGTGTCTCGGTGAGTGCCAGGCAGGGTGTCCCTGGAGTGACCTTGGGGGGGTAATGAGCTCTTAAACACAAGTCAGGAAACCCAGAGTTTTAACACCCCACCCCATTACCCTCCCCTCAACCCGTGCAATACTAACAGCAAAGAAAAAAAAAAAAAAAAAAAGAGCCCACACAGCCATCGTGAGCTCAGCCCACAAAGAGAAATAGTATTGGAGAGACAGGACAGCAGGGCAGAGGTGCAGATAAAAAGAGTCTTGAGAAACTATTGCTTTAAACCCTGACATACAACTACCAGACCTCCAGAGCAAAGTAAGTGGATTCTGTTTTTCTCCTAGATGCACACATACTGACACATTGTTGTTACAGGTATGATGGGCTGGTGAGATAGTTGCTTGACCCGCCACAGAGGCAGAAAAGTTCCAGGAGAAAGAGTCTGTGCAGGTTTTGGCTTTTGCAAGTGGTTTGCAGGCTCTCCGTCTGTATCTTTGGGGGTGTAAACTTTTGGATTTGCAACGTTTCCGGCCGTGTCCGCGTTTCTTTCGAGCCTGGCAAAAATGCAAAACCAAGGCAAAAAAGTTTGCTTGGTTTTGCATTTTTGAATCTGTACTGATATTTTTGCCTTTTGGTCAACTAGGTGGACATGCTGCTAATTGTTGTTTTTTTGCTGTTATTCCATGTCGAGCATAATTTTCCCCAGAGGCTGTTGATACAAAATATTAAGCGTCTGGAAATATAAAAGAAAATTAAGCTTAAACGCGAAGAATTATGGTCGCAGACGGAGAATGGCTCGTAGACAAACTCGGGTAAACAATTGGCAAGAGCTAATAATCCGGCAGCCATGGGCTAAAGAGTGTTGTGTTAAATCATTAACAGGCCCGCTTTCTTAGTGATTAGACTTCAAACATCCATATGTTTGTTTATTATTGCTATCAGCCAAAAAAATTTGCAAACCCAATTAAGTCGGCTTGTGCGTGTAAGCTGGTAGATGTGGACCACTTTTATTTTCCCAGGATATTGTAATTTGGGTCAGGCCTGACTAGAATGACAAACCCATCTCTTCTGAATTGCATCAGCGCCATGTGATCCCGCAGACCTGCTCGATGTTGCCATGGCGGTATTCAGCGCCCCTGTATAGCAACCCGAGTCGAACCCGAGCGGAGTTCCTCTCCGTCTTGTGAGCATTCCTCCGGGGCACAAAAAGCTTCCTCCAGTTCATTCTTGCCTAAAATGAAGTCTTCGCTTCATTTCTTCAGAATCAACACACGGTGTGGTCCCGATGAAAGGGCAGGGAGAGATTAAACACGAAGTGGAGATGAGCTCCAGAAACCTGCTTTGGTCCGCAGGAAGTCGGAGCACAATGCGGATTAAGCTGGTTGACAACCAGCGGGGTCAACCTCATAAAACCGCTTCATTACAAAGCCGGCCCTGGTATTTTCCTTCCAAGATGGTCTTTTAGAGCCCTTGAAACTACTTTTTACACATTCCTGCCCATTCTGTTGTTAAAAGCGTACTTTACCGCATGACCTTGCGTATATGTCAATGTGTTTAAGCACAAAGCCAGTTCATTTCCTTCTGTGTTCTCACAACCTCTGTGGGACTTTTCTCCATGGACGAGCTGGAGCAATAAGGCACAGAATGGCGCTGTTAGGAGCCAGAGAAGTCCACCCCAGGGGGGAGGGAGGCACTGTGAAAGGAGCCAGTTCTTGTCTATAGGGCATAAGTAAGTGGAAAAGAGAGAGGAAGAATAGCAGGGGGGCTCGAGACATACACAAAGGTCCTCACATTGAGGGACAGGTTTATTTTTTTTATTTTTTTTGTGGGGTAAGCACTGACCCTTCACATGCAAGATGAACAGAATGGGCCTTGATGGGGTCTAGAGGGCCTCCACAGAGACGGAGGATGGGATAAAGAGAGAAATGGGAGAAAGGAGGAGGAGAAGGAATCCAAAGGAGAGGCCTGTCAGTGAGCCATCCATCTGACATCCACTTACTTCCCAGAGACAAGCTGCAGAAATGATAGAAAGGCAGAGCTGGAAAAGCAAACTGTGGAGACTTAAATAATATTTGACACTGTTATTTAATGAACCATGTATTACTGGTCTATTTTATTCGTTTATTTATCTTTACATTTTTTCATGCATTTATTTTAACAATGACTTAACATGGCTTGGTTTTACATTTCTTTGCATGTCTAGATGTGTCCTTCCTCTGCACTCCTACCTACCTACCTACCTACCTACCTACCTACCTACCCACCTACCTACCTACCTACCTACCTACCTACCTACCTACCTACCTACCTACCTACCTACCTACCTACCTACCCTTAGCTGAGTTGTAGGGATGTTTCAAAGGGCATTTTAATCTTTTAACATTTACATAAAATGCAGATGTTTGTAGAAATTAACCAAGCAGCTGATTTATTACCAACAACAGTGAGACAAAGGCCGTCCTGAACTATTGGTGCGTGGTGTCGGTCTCCCATTGTCTGAAGATGTGCATTGAGGAGGCACCAAATGTCTTTTTTTGGTAAAAAAAAAAAATCAAGAATACGCATTTGTAAGGTGCAAATGTTGAAGTATGTCTATGCTATCTCTTAGATGTTATATCAGAAGTTGAAGTTTTCAACAATTTGTGTCATTGCTATCTAGGCAAGGATAAATGCAGTAGTGAATTTCTCCAATGTGAGATGAATAAAGTATCAATTATTATTATTATCATCATTATTATTAGGCACAAAACGACAAACTTAAACTTATTTTTAGCTGCAGAATGCAGTTAACATAGGGATATTCTACCGAGTTATGTGTAATCAACCTTCAACCAAGCCAACCCAGGCCCCTTTACCTCCAGGTTGGTCTCTCTGGATTAGCTCAAGGCCCCCCACCGCCCCCCTGGCATGTTTTCTTTCCCCCGTAATGAGACAGCTCATTAGTGGCTCATTCTGCAGACCCATACCTGGACACATGTCCAAAACCAGACAAAGACTCTCCAGACCTCCCAATAAATGTCTGAAAGAACAGAGAGGGCAAAGGTTCTGTACTTACTCAGGAAGTGAACAAATGTAATATTTGATTGGGAACGTCTGATTGTATTTTTCTCGTTTGCCGCATTTGGACCGAACAAACTCATAACTCTCACTACTCATTTCTAATTCCAACAATGTCAAACAAAACCATTTTGTTCTTGTGGCTCAAAGCAAAGCTGACTGATCTGGACAGATAATGGCCTATTTCCCACTCAGAATATTGTCCTTTTATTTGCTTGTTTCATTTGTTCAGTCTGTTTGTTGTGGGTTGATTTGAGGTTGGAATTTTGTTCCCATTGTTTTGGTCAGGAAATGATTTAAGTAGTAGTTTCTTTCTCATTGTTTGCCTCTATAGATCTGGAGGTGGAGGCATTTTTGGTGACTAACGTGCATTATAGTTGCAGATCTGATTTGCTACTTACACGTCTTTTAAAGTCGTCATTCCCCGGTACAGATCATATTTGTCAGAGTTACTTGCACTGGGACTCGATACCAGTCAAAACACACAATACTCGTTCAGCTACGGCTGAAGGAAAAGTCATTTAAAGTCTGTCAACGCAGAGGGATTCCGTCTGTAGCTGTAGCTTTTCGAGGCGAGTCGGGAATTATGATTTGTTTCAACCACAGCGACGCTATGCTGCTTACAAATTCACATCTTTTTCAGCTAAATGCTCAAGGGAGGCCTGTGAGCAGTGTTTGAACATTTTGTAAACACCGGCTGAACTTATTGGCCTGTCGAGGTATCGGCCTTCTTCTGGTTTGAAATTAGGTGACTCAGCCGCCTCTCGGTGGGTTCTTTAAAACACTGAGACCATAGTGCAGATGCAGCTGAGCGACAACTGCGCTCAGGATTCAAACTGCCTGGGAAGGGTTTCCACGACTGCGAACTGAGTCCAATTATCATGTGCATGCTGTTTAAGAGCAGTTGGCACACAGACGCCACCAATATGGTCACAAAACTCCGGCCTGCATGGAATCATCTGCTGCAGTGGGACCTGCAAAAAGCTGTAAACCACATCTCCTCTGGAACGACTCTCAATGTCGGCCGTGTTAAAGCTTGCAGACCGTTTCTTCGATTGAATCTTAACACCACTGTAACGGAGGAAATACATCGGGCACGTGACGTAAGCGGCGCGGGTTGCAGGCGTGTTTTTAAGAGCCTAAATTTACACCAGACGCTGCAAAGTACACGCCACAGCTGCGTGTTTCTGCCCTGAAAAGAACTATCGGTACATGGAAAGAGCACCAAGTGGACAGCACACCTTGGCATTCCTTCCTTCAGTTGACAAACTGTTGCAAGAGGAAAGGCAGAGAGCTCCGCAGAAATGAGTGCATCGCATCAATCAACAGGGTAACTTCTACCAACTTGTGACTCGACTTTTGGGATACTTTCACAAGTGAACTTTAACAGAGGATGTTGTTTTCCTGTTTATTCTCCGCCAAACAGGAGCAAGATTAAAACTTTAATCTAAGTTAGGCGTCGCGTAGCGTAAATTCGCTCGTTGCATGTGTGTATTATGCTTCTGGTGTACATTTATTGACTGATTAAAATGAAAACCGAACCTAAGTGTAGGACGCGCCTATGCTGCTTTGCTGCGCTTATGCGCCGCAACACGTCCGGAGTATTTCCTACGTAACTGAAATTATTATTGCTCTTAAAGGTATACTATACAACCGGGGTTGATTTTCCAGCGAGGCTCCCCCCAGAGGGCGCAAGTAAAAGTGCACTGTCGTAAAGATGCTCAGCTGTTCTCCTGGTTTCTCCGTCAAGCCAGGTGCGGTTGTTTTGAGCTTAGCAGACAGGCGAACGCAACGAAAATCGCAACTCTTTCTCTCTATGGCTCTGGCTCTTGCCATTCGGAAAAAGCTTACCCGATGTTCACCCGTGTACGACTCCTCTCTCTGTCCAGAGCCCTTTTCCTCTTTCTTGCCTGCTCCGACATGGGCTTTCGCTGTTTCCTAGCTGGTTCCGCCATGATAACTGCACAAATATCGCCACTGCGCTAGCAACGAGCATGCCTTTCACTGGGGGCGTGTAGCAGTTCTCGCCGTAAATCGAGACTTCTGAGCCTGTGTGTTCGGGCCGAGGGCTCCTGCAATTGCAAGTACGGTATTTCCCCCACAGACCACCAGGACGGCCGAGAAAACCTGTGTTTGACCTGAAATGACTCATTTAATCATCCAAAACGGTATGGAACACATTAATTAACTGAAAAATGTTGCATAGTATGCCTTTAAATTGGGTAATTTCAGATGATGAAGTCAGCTTAATTCCTGCATCTCTAAAAATTGCATATAAGGACGCACAGCAGGTCTGTAGCTGCTCCGTTTGTAGTTTGTATACAGTTCATGAGATATATCTGCTTTGTAAGCAAATTATAAAGTTTAAGTTGTAAAGTGCTTTTTGTGGTTCTTCAATTTGTCTGTCTTTGTGTTGTTTGGTTGTGGCAAAGCTGACCAGCAAGTTTTTGGGGTTTTTTCTGACAATTTTTTTGAATACCTGTTACTGCTGAAAATAAGACCGCGGGGTCAAACAGCAACGCTGTGAAAACAAAACGATGAGCTTGCAGGGGTGAAGCTCTGTGGCTGAACACAACAGGGCGTATTTGACCCTTGACCTATTCATTGGTCCGTGTTTTTGATAATGTATGGGGAATTTGTGCTTGGATATAACCCAAAACGGGCTATTTTCAACGTGGGTACACACAACCTGTTTAGGAAATAAGCAAATTACATAGCATGAGGGCTGCAGATGAAGATAGCAGTTTTATATCTTTAACAAAGCTGTCCTAGCGGGAACATAAGTCCTGAAGGTGCTGACATATGGTTTAAGTGTTAAAACGTCGGTAACACCTGGGATTGAAGTTAAAATGGGAGATCCCATTTAAAGCATCTGGATTTTAACAGTAAAGAAAGTAACTGGAATAGTCATTTTATTGGGGACCGTTTGATCTTTCCTCTGTGAATACAACTGTGGTTAAAATGCTGCAAATGCATTGACTTGGAAGGATGCAGCCTTTCCTATTCCAGAATCCTGCTAAATTACTCACAAGTAAACCCTGAAGGAGCTATTAAACAAAGTAAAGCCAGTAGGCTGCCAAAAGTCCACATAACTGCTGTAATCTATTGCACTCTCGTATTATTTAGAGCCACTCTCTGACTGCTTTTAAGGTAGGATTAAAATACACCTCACCCGCAGAGTTTTTGGTGATAGTCTAATTGTTTCTGCAGAGAGAATTTTACCCTCACAAGGGCGTCAGTAAAGAATTCAAACCCCTTGAGCCTCAATACATTCAATGAAAATTCAATGTAGTTTTGTCAAGACACCCGTGGTTACTCAGGAGGACCCGCAGGGATCCAGAACTCAGGTAGTGTAAACCTACTTCTCAGGGCAAAAACAGTTCTAAGTTTTTGGCCCTTCTTTTCATTGCATTTTCAAGACAATCCAAAATAAGTACAAAAAGAGACAAGGACACCCAGAGTAAACACAAAAAGCAGCTGTCAGATGACGCTTTTAAAAATATTTTTTTAGGAAAGCTTTTTTCCCTTCATAAACTTTTTTCTCTTGTGTAAAAGCAATTTTTTGACATTCACCCAGGTTATGTTTGAAACTATGAATCATTTGTGACACAAAATCACTATGTTTTTATCTGAGAAGAAGAAGAAGAAGAGGAAGTAGAAGAATTGGGGGGAAATCGGCTCACGGACGCTCGTAGCTCTGCTTCAACAGCAGGACGCGCTCACGATCACCTCACGAGGGCCGACTGAATTTCAAACATGTTTGATTTTCATCTGACCGTACGATTCCTGATCGGCTCGTCATCAGGGGAGTCTAATCAGCCCTCGTTACCCCCGGTGTACTGCACGACGCACGATGCAGCTGAAACGCGACTGAAGAATCAGCCCAAAAAGGGCAACAAAATCGTACAGTCTGTGCCCGGCTAAAGAGTGCAAATATATGGGGTTCTTAACCATACAAATATACTTTTACCATCCTGTACATGTAAAACAATGTGTGGTGTTGTAGAAAATGTTACAGTGCTGTGAACAAACCATCCTCACAGGAAAACATGGTGGTGGCAGCATCACGCTACGATGATGCTTTTCATTCTCAAAGTCAGGGAAGCTAGTCAGAAGTGATAGAAATAGAGATGGAGCTACATAAATCCAGGAAAATAACACTGTTTGGTTCAGAGGTTCACCCGTCCGCCAGAAAACCCAGAACCCAAAACCATCAATAATATACGGCCAGAAGTAAATTGCCGTTAACAGATACTTTGTACACAATCAGACTGGGCTCCAGCTGTTTCACACAGAACTGAATCATTCTTTCCCTTACAGAAATATGCTGAAATATCACATCTCAGTTAAATAAGTGGAAGTTTCTACATGCAGTGTTACAAATAATGTTGAGACCATAGCATGGCTCTGTGCAGAGCAGTGAAATGTTCAGCTTATGCCAAGGGTCAGTGTGAGACCCCGACTGATATATAGTGCTTCTATCCCTGTCTGATTTCAAGTTAAACTACTGATGTGCCACTTTTCTTGTCACAACGTGCACATGGAAATTAAATGTGATTGTTAATTTGACAATCAGAGTAATCAGAACATGATTAAATTAGTCTTTTATTTCCTCCTTTTCATTTGTTTTTGGCACTCTGAGCCTTTTTTGGACAGTAAGTGGGGTAGAGAGTGAGGGGGAAGGCATGCAGCAATGGGCCAAGACTCGAACCTGGGACGGCCCTCCCAATCTACCTTTAGATTTGTTTTTAATTAAACTGGACAGCAAGAAAATGGCATCTTCAAGGGACAAATCTTAATAGTTAATACCAAAAACGATTAAAAAACAGTTTACACCTCCTCCTTGTGCCAAAGCGGGTGCCTAATACTTGTTTAAATCTCAGCTGGTTTTAATCATCCCTTTCGGGGAATTGCTGTTGCTGTGGGATGTTTTCTTATTCCTGCCGGGCAGCACAAATAATGAGGAACTGGGATTTGATTAAACACCTATGACGGATGCAGCGAGGATTAGATGGGCTGACGGCTACCAACAGAAAGGATGGCTTCATGCCCACCCACCAAAGAGTAATCAGAGAATGAGACCATCTAGCAGGAGTGTGTAATTGCTTTGCACTAAATACCCTTAAATGTGTGTGCCTGTCCCAGCGTAGTCAAGGGTGAGTTATGAATTTTGAATCCTTCACCTTTAAACACTTTTATCCACGATGAGGTAAAAGGGAAAAAAAAAAACTGTATGAGAGGAAAGGCAAATAAGATCTAGAGAAATGGGGAGAGAACCATCACTCATGTGCATTAGTATTCCTTCCACAGCTTGTGTGGTGAGACAGCCGGTCTGTCCAAACAAACAGCAAACAGAGGGGGGATTGCCTCATTATAACTTCCCCGTTTTGTTTCACCGAGGGTTCACATTCCATCTGACCATAAACACTGGGCCGGAGCGGCGACCTTGCCCTTTGTCTATGCTGGAGTTTAGAGTTTACAGAGCGAGTAAAGCTGCAGTTCACATACTGTTGAGTCCATGCTGAGGCAGCAAAAGGCAATAACCTGGGAAAGGGAGGCGGAAACGTAATATGAATTTATATTATTGTGTCCTTGAATTTTTTTTTTTTTTTTTTTTTAGTTTGCACTCATGCGGCAACCAAACAGGATGACAAATGAATCTGACCACAAAAATCCCAACGCTTTTAGGTTAAATTTCCACTTAGGTCTGACTCAAGAAGCAAGTCATTTCCTTTACACTATTGCAATTATAATTGGTATTTTTAAGGTTATCTTCCCATGTAGAAAACAACTTTCTAGCAGTCTCAGAACCTTGCAGAAGTAGTGTGGATATTATTTCTTGACTCTGAACTGATAAAAATAACAACTGTTTTGAGCGTCTTGCATCCAAAACTATATTTAAGTGGAGGTTGCCTGATGGGTAAAAAGAGCTGGGTCAACTTTATCGCTGACCTGCTTGTTCAATTCATTTACAAACCTCTGAGGACTTTAATGAACACCCAGATCTGTGCTGAGATGAAATTCAGCACAAATGGACTTTTATTTAGAAGGTGACGTCTGAAGGTAGTTGGTTGGCCTGGATGTTATTTGGGGGTATCAGAGTAACTGATTCAGATTGCAGTTATGTTTTACCTGTAAAAAACAAAAATCTATTCTGGATAGATTTTCAATCATGTTCTACATTTTTTCATTATTCGCAAAAAAATTATATCCAACTAAATATATTAAAGTTTGTAACGTCTCAAAATTTGACAAAAGTGGGATCAATACTTTTGCAAGACACTGTATAAGTGCCTTATAAATATTTCCTTTGTATACAACTTTAGATGAAAGTTCTGATGAGTATCCTGTGTTAGCTTTTATATATATATATATATATATATATATATATATATATATATATATATATATATATATATATAGTGACACCAGTACCCCTCGCGACCCCGCAAGGGATAGGCGTGCTAGAAAATGTGTGTGTATATATATATATATATATATATATATATATATATATATATATATATATATATATATATATATATAGATAGATAGATAGATAGATAGATAGATAGATAGATAGATATAGATATATATATGTTAGAGAGAGAGAGATTTATGTTGGGTGATCTGATTGAGCTCTATAAATCAACACATTGACACAAAAACTAAGAAAAAAATAGACCCTTTTACAAAGGGTTACAAAACAGTTAGAAGTGGACAAAAATATATAAGTATTATATATATATAATGCTTATGAAGGAAATTATATTGGGAATTAAAAGAAAAGCTGCATTAATTGCTTTATTGGTTTCATGAAGTTTGCTGGATGCCCTTATTTTTAAAACACAAATTCACATATTGTAATGCTTAATGTTTTTTTTTTGTGTCTCTGTTTTCATCATTTTCCTGTTTATTTTCTCTGGGTGTTGCCATAATAGTTTACCTTTTTCTGTTCCTTAAGTTATTCTTGTGTTCTGTTTTTTGTGCATTTTAAATAACTTCTGTTAGACTTTTCTCTTTGGTTTGATGGTGTATCTGTTTCTTTCCTCAGCTCTAGCTTTATTAATTGGCCTGTCACCTTCAGCCTCCCTGCTTACACTCTTCCTCAGCTGCTCCACATTATCCCCCGATTGACACACCAGTAACTCATTCTCCATCAGTCCTTCAGTATATAACCTCACTGGTTATCATTGTTCATTGCTGGATTCTTCCATTCGACTGAAACATATTGTTTCTGTCAAGTCTGCCTGTGTATTTTTCCTCCCATGCTGCCCTGGTCTCCTTATGCCACCCAATTTTTAAGTTTTCTTTGTATTATGAGAAAAACTCTTTCGCCAGTCTAAATCTGCCCTTGGGTCCTTATCGAAACCAACAGCCATGACAAATATGCTAGTTTGTCTTGAAGATAGGGTGTGCAAGAGAGCTTCTGAATGAACATTTTCGCTATACCTCAAGGATGAATAAGGAAGCCTCGGCACATCTTTTCTCAGAGGGCCATCATTTTCTCTTATGCCTCTTAAAGATATGAACAGCCAAATCTTTAATAAATGGGATTTTTTTTTTTTTGCTGTGGCAGCATTTATGTTTAATGTACAGTTTTTGCATACACGCCTTGGAGTAGAATAGGATTTCTGATAGCAATGACATCTTTCCACCTTTTAAGGAGCTGCTTTAAGCTTATGGATTAAACTTTGATAGTCTTTGCAGATGCTCAGAAATATGTAAATCAGTTTGCCTCAGTTGCTTTTACGTGAAAATGTACATGAGACCATGACAAGTATATGTTTGCCCTCCCTCCATTATAAGACTGAATTTGTTGCTATTTTGTGAATGACAAGTTTGTGCCTTTGGCCCTGATGTAGTTTTATATAAGTAATGATAAAACCAAAACAAGGATTCCCCTCTGGGACTGATCTGCAGAGTTGGGTGTGATGAAAAGGCTCTTTTCACAAAGATTTGTGTTGTACAAAGCAAGCATGAATGTACAGTATGAAAGAGTAGAGAAAAACATGTGACCATTGGTGCAACTATCGCTACATGACCAGCTTAGGGCTCAAACAAGGCAGGGACACCTTAACCGAGCAGTGTGAATAAATGTAATTATGAAAGTAGTCCAGACATACATGTTTTATATGTTGGCATTGTTTGATATAAAACAACATGCGCATGAGTGATCGCAGTGGTACGTTACAAGTCTTCTTCTATCAAGGTCAACTTTTAAACCAGTTTTTGTAAAATTAAACTCAATTAAGTAGCAAGGTGACCTTATCATCTGGGCATACAGAGGCAAATTTGAATGCTGCGTTATTTCGAAGGGCTTCTAACCCTGTGGTCTTTTTTTTTTTTTTCTGTCTCTCTTTGCCGTGGGGGACTAAAAACTGACCCATCAGAAGAACGTGTCAGGATTGTGACAAGGACATCAATGCTCTCTGGCAACCAGTATGCAAACTGCATTGCTTTGGGAAATTGAACCCTGTGGCTTTACTGTATGAACGTCCTTCTGTTCATGATGCATTATTCAAAGATTAACTGACTTAATGCTTTTTAATGACTTTGCCAGATTTTTGGAGGAGATACAACCCTCCTTTTTGGACCAAGTCCCACTTCTTTAGATTGAAAAATGGACTTAATTTATACAATGCGTTTCTGTCTATTCATACTGACCACTCAAAGCTCTTAACACCAGAACCACATTCCCCCAATCGCACATTCATACACCGATACGCAGATGCAGCTGGAATCGAACCCACAACCTTTTGTGCTACAAAATGACTACACTACCCCCTCTCAAGTCTTTACATTATAGTTCTGCCTGTGCTAAAAGCTTTATCTTGTGACATAATGTGAAGGAGGCACATAAAAAAACACAAAAATACCGAGCTGGAAGTATTTTAGATGGAAACCAAAAATAAAGAGAGTACTCAAAGTTTAAGGTAGTAATACATTATTTGACAATTCAACCCAGGAAAGAGACTCTAAACTCAGAAGTGTTAAGCCAGGCAATTGATCCATCAATTATTTCATCCTGGAAGGTAATACCAGAAATTACTCCTTAGTGACCTTCATCAAAGACAAATTTAAAGACTTTTAAACTGCATATATAGTCTTTACAATTAACCGTATCTTATACATGCCTACTATTTAGTATAGATTCTTGAACGTCTCTAAAATGTTATTGTGCAGCATCATCTCTGCACAGTGGAAAGCTGTTCTCCTATCAACTGCATGTAAAGTTTAAAAGCTCCTCGTGCACGTTGTGAAGCAACCTCCATAACAATGGAAATGATTGGATCTGTCCATGTGGCAAAATAGGCTCCCAAACTTATTTAGCTTTCTGTCACACACAATATGAGCTTAATTGCAGCCAAGCGGTGAGGCAGGCTGGTTAAAGCTGGTTACGACAGAGCGTCGGAGGAATGGCAGGATGAAGACAGCAGACAGACCAGATTTGTTTTTTTTATTAAATAAATTAAACATTTTTTTCCCCCGATTGCTTCCATTTCCCCAGTTATGCCCTTTTTTATGCAGGTCTATCAAACAAACTCCCAAAGAAAGTCAGCGGTCTGTGGTTGTAAAGTACAGAATAATGCAAATTTCAAGAGCTATGAAAGCTTTTCAGCTGGCAACATCTCTTTTGCTTAACGTGTTGTTACATTTATCACTTCTACCAATAAGTGTAATGTCATCCAAACAAGTAACACCCAATTTCACAGTTGAATGTATTAGGTGGTGTGCAGGCTTTGTATTGGATTGCCATCACCCAGTCCGGCTGACGTCAGAGAACCTCAGGCGGTGGGTCTCTGCGGCGCTGCACATGACCTCCTGGGTGACTGTTCTGTTCCTAACTCCATCGCGCTCATAAACAGGAAAGCACACAGACGTAGCTGTAGTTTTCAGCAGTGCGCTCAGGTCATTTGCAGATCGGATGAGTACATTGCTGTCCACAACTTGTGTAAACAATGTTAGCGGCTTTTGTCATTTGTGACAATATACAGGTGATAAAGTGGACTGCATTAAAACTCGGAGAGCTCAGCAATGGACCAGACTCCATGCTGGCATTTCAGTTTGATGCCCCTGTTATAAACAGAACTGAAGTCAGTGCAGCAGGATGAAGGGTTTCCTTTGGCTCAAAAATAAATAAATGACATGGTTCATGTTCGTGATTTGTGACAACCGATCTCAATGCATTTCTTCACCGTTTATGGACTCTCTTGTTCTTCTGTGACTGGAAATAAGATGGATACTGAGCTGGGGAATGTAGCGTGTTGCAAGATGTTTTGATTCATGGTCACAAAGAGCCTTCTGGAGTAGGAAGGGACTGACAGCCATTGCAAGATGTGGTAAACAAGTTAAAGTAGTGGTCTCTTTCTGTTCCAGAAGAGTTCTTCAGGCTGCAGTTTATACCCACAGCCTGAAAAGATAAATTATATACCAGAGAACCGATGAGGAGATGGGGCCAACAGCTTGGTGCATGATTCTCGGGACAGAGTTACAGATTCTGTGGCTGAGTTGGTCCCAGTGTGCATCTGGTTTGACCATAAATTTAGGAAGAGCTTAAAATAATACAGTTTTTAGTTTGTGTGTGTTAGTTTCATCAACAATAACCAGTCAACATCACCTTTGTACTTTTGAATTAATCTGATGTAGCTGCTAAAGGTAGAGTCTGGAATTTTTTTTTGCAAAGAGCAGCGATTGGTTAGAATTTTTACAGTTTTTCAGTTCTCACAGAGATCGATTTGTTTAACCTCCATTTTCTGAGTACATAATGTATTTGACTACTGTCAGGATGGAAGGACCATTTCACCTAATATAACAAAAAGTGTTTCTGAACAGGATTACCAACTATAGCTCTAACACAAGGCATGTCAAATCCACCTGTGTCTCTGAATCTGAATTAGAAAGCTTCCAGGGTTAAAAAAATCCCATTATATTCTATAATAGGCCTAAAATACAAAAAGTAAGTATAAAACATTGAGGCTTCTATTCTGAAAATATCAAACTTTATTTTGAAATTATACATTAAAGCCATTTCCTTTGGTGGTTGAGTTCTAGCAGTCCAGGGCTGGTTAAGGTCCAGCGGTTATATAGAACCTACTGGCCATTCTGAAATTACAGAGTATGCCATTATTATAATAAAAATCTAATAGTAATAATGAAAAATTAACACTTATTTTAGAATTTTTCGTAATTCTTATTTGTTGAAAGGATCAACTATACCATATTCCATCACCGGTTGAGTTTCAACAGTACTGTATGTCCTAATTCGGCAATGATCTGTTGATAATCTGTTGTGATATACTGTATGTAGGCTTTTATTTTGTAGAGCACATGTACAACCAAAATGATTACACCACCGTCACCAGTCCTAAAGTTCTCATTTTAGAACTGGTTGAATTCAGAGGCTGCAGCCATTGCAGCCATCCCTTGTACCAAATCACTGAGATTTTCAAAGCTTCACCTCATCCAAAGTAAAAGATAGGATGATCGAAAGATAGTGTGCAACTTTTGACTTTGTGCTTAAAATGTTATTGAAAATGCATGACAAAAGGACACCTACATTTCAATCCTGCCCACAACAGAAACATCAGCGTAAAGATCATAAGTAAGCATACTGATCTGGGAAAAAAATATTTAATCTGAACACAATGTGTAAAGTTTGTGTGCATAAATTTGCTCTAATAAAACTCATGCTGGAATCTGGGAAAATAAAATAGAATTTCACTTTCACCTAAGGGTTATCTGCGAAACAAAACCTACTCAAAACATTTAGCGTCATGGTTAATTCAAGTGATTTGATGTGTGATTTTCTTATGTTTTCGAGTAGTGGTATTATGTTTCGGTTTGAGGAAAACAGCTCGTGAGTGAAGTAAAGGCTTCATACCTGGAATGTAAGAACGTCTCTGTTTTGACACCGTTTCTAAAAGACAGTCTTGAGTGTTGACATTTGAGAGGTTTATGCACTTGGCAGGTGTTTGCCACGTCTTTCATGGAATAGATTCTGATGGGTTGCTGTGGTCTGGCCATCTTTAACACCACGGGGAAGCCTTTGTTCTTGCTCTGTTTTCATGTCTGATCCCCACCATCCCCACAGAGGAAACTCTGCTGGCTGTATGCTCTCAAAAAAAACCCATTTCTGTTTGATCAACTTCTAACATATTTTAGCAATTTAGGCAGGGATGAGTGCAGATAATTCAAAGCCTGCCAAAAGGGGTATTTTCGGGGGAAGATGAGAGGACACGCAGGAGTAATGGAGGATCCTGCTTTTCTCATTTCTGTGCAGATGCACACCCTGAAACTACCCGTCAACATGGATGAGGCTTTTAAATAAACCCCTAATATGGGTGACATCTTCCATCTACAAAGATCGGTTGAAATTACCCTCAAAATCTCCCTTTAAAAACTAGTTCTCCATTTCCCTGCTTTTTTTTTACCCTCAGACAATAACTATTATTACCCAATAGAGGCCAGTGTGTAGTTTATGAGGTAATCAAGTGAGTTTTATTTCCACTGTACAGCCAAACAACAATTTAACACGTCTTCCCCTAGAAGTTACAGGACGAAACAAAATGCCATTGTTATGTCTGCAGAAACCCACTGTGAGGAAAGCAGTGGATTTGTGAGCAACTGTAAAAGAGACTCCAAATCCAGACAGAAAGAAAGAAAAAGGTGAAACTGTTTGAATTTAATACAACTGGCAACATTTTGAATACATTTCATTTGTGTAGTAGATCATAATTAACATAAATACCTTTGAGCAGAAATAATGTATGATAAACACTTGAAAGATACTATAACTACCTGTTTTATAATGTATATTCACCACAACATTGGTCAGATTCAGAACATTTTGGATTTCATTTTACACATACATTAGGTCCTAAACTGTTAAAGCGTTCAACACAGCAGGCAATATGTCAAGTAATATTTGCACACAATCTTAAAAACGACATATTTTTAGTAACATAATTCAAGAATCAGCCTCATAAATACACAATTGAAGCTCAGCATTAGAATACATGAACGTGTATCATTGCAACATGGTATAGAGGCAATCAGCCTGTGGTTCTGCTGAGAAATTAAAGTCCAAATATCTTTAGTAGTGCCTATCCTACATCATGTGTTCTGGTGTCTCTTACCTTCCTCTGGACCAGTGTCCATAGATCCTTCATGGTCCATTAGGTCGGAGCAGTTTACAGTTCAATCAACCACAAAAAAATCAAACAGAAATCTCTAAAAATAGTTTTACACCTGGCATATTTAGGGTTAGTCCTTAAATTTCACCAGCATGGTATACGGGTATATTAATGTTTTGGATTGGTCCAATCAGAACTCCAACTTAAGTCCGATGGAGATAGAGAGATTAGGGTGATGGACAAGAGGGCTTCTGGCCTAAAAAAACTGCTCAGCAATTATAAGAAGAGTTTGGTTTCTATAATGTCCATAAAACCTTTTTTCCATTGATTACTGAGAAGGGTACAATTAATCATTGACATGAAAGTTTTTAGTATAATTAAAAAAATAGATTTTGTTTCAAAATCAATACTCCCCCTACATTGTATTATCTCTAGAGTGAAGCCTGTCTTCTTTCATATCAGAAAAAAAGCTTCTTGTTGAAATAAAAGCAATTTCAAAAACTTAACATGCCAGGGTTATTGATAATTTTTGGACTAAACTGGACTTGAGCTTCAACACAAAAACCTTTCTATTAAGTTTATATGTGGATTAATACGAAAATAAATATTTTTTCTCTTAGAAATCGCACACAACAAATGGGAAATATATATTTATATAAAAGTGTGGCTCTAGTGGCCTTTATTTGACAGAAAGTAAACTGGTGGAGAGAAAAGGGGAATGCAGAAAGGGTCTGGACTCAAACCCTTGACAGCCGTGTGGAGGACTGAGGTCTCACATTTTTCTGCCCCCGCCACACCCAACAAGTGGATATACAACAATGATTAACTGAACCATTGCATTAAAGTGTAATAACCAACGTGTTTGGATAATGTTTGTTTTCTGAATAAAGTAGCTACATTTAACCATAACGGAACATTTTAATTAATGTGCCCAATTAATACTGAATAGATTTTTTTATGGTTAATGTGTACTGCCCTTTGAAATTCCCTGTTATATTATTCATCATGAGCAGGGGGAGGGAAGTTTGCAGCAGTGAGAAGCCCTGTTCAATACCGCTATGACGGCATGCTGGATGGTGTGTGCTGTTCAATGCACTCACTACAGCAGAGGTCAGAGTCATTACAGATAGATCATGAGAGCCCTCTGCTGACAGTTAAATCTAAAGAGACCAATGCAGCGAGCATCCAGTCCACATCCCCTGTTTGCAATGTGTGCTTTACATTAAGAAGAAAAATAGACTTTGTGTGATAGTTCTGCATCACTAAGTCATCTGAAATCCTTTTATTTACTTATTTTTTTTCATCCTTCATTAGAAGAACTGGTGTTAGGATTGGGACGTTATTATCTGCGACTTGGCATTAAAATGTTTCACCCGCCCACCCAGTGTTGTAAAATAAATGAAATAATGATTTACTGATCTGAAGAGATGATGAAGACAACTGTGCGAATACTCTCAAATTTGTATTCTGTCTTCACAAGTGACTAGTGAGTCATTTTCTTGGAGTTATTAGTTGAACCTGTGTAGCTTTACTGTTTTCACTTTTAAAGGAGCTGGTTTTCTGCGATAGCAAAATGTCTTTCTGCTTTAAAGTGACATTTGACAACGTAGCCTACTAAAGATTTCTTTCAACTTTAAGAATCTATATCTATTGAATATTTAGTTTGAATTATAAAAGACTTTATCTAGCATTATTGGTTGACTTTGAAACACCTCAGATAAGCTTCTGTTTATGGAAAAGGTGCATCTGGACAGTTTGGAGACAAACTCACATGAATGGATTTAGAGCAATAGTTTAACTGTCCTGAGAGTTTGTGTTAATATGTTTCATAAAGGTATTCGAGCTAGGATTCCACACAGATATATTAGTGAGATGAAAGCTATCTTGATACCGAAAAAAAGGGTTAGGGAGATCAAACTTAAGCTACAGTGAAGGCGGTTGTTGTGATTCAGGACAGCTGTGATGACTGGCCAACAATCCAACAGGTGTGAGGGTAAACCAGGATGGTTTGAGCACCTTGGTTCTTGTTAAAATGAAAATCTATGAGGAATTACACATGTGATAATGTGAATAAACTGGAAATGCATACTTTAAATAATTCTAAAATCTCTCTTTGATTAAACACTTGGGTAAATTATAAAAAGTCAAAAATTGGCAGTAATCAATAAAACTATTTTTAAAACATGCATGATGATTGCAGTATTTATTGAACTATCATAGTCATGTGGTAGGACATAATTTTGTTTTATTTCTCACACCAATCATATTCAGGTGGCAGGACTAATATTGCTGCTTACAAACTGATTGTTCTCCAGTTAAAGTGGGGTTCAGGTAACAAATCAGATTTTAGGGTCAATTTGACAAACTATTCTAACAGTCCAAATGTTTTTAAAAATGGACTATAGCACAAACAATATAGACTATTCAAAAAAATTATCATATATGATACTTTCCATTTAAAGGTATGGTTTTGTGATAGTTTGATGTTTTTCTATCATGCTATAAGGTTTATGTATCTAATATATTTCATAAAGTTATATTTAAACTACAATATACAGACTGTTACGACCCCTTGTGGTTAGGTTGGGCATTTACCTTCTTTGTAACACTATTTGCTGAAATGGGACACTTGTGGACCTGGAAAGGCGACAGCTTTTTAAACCCTGGGTGCCTCTCTCTGCTCTCCTCCACAGGGTTGCTGTTGCCTTTTGCTTTGGAGGCACATGGCAACACTTCCACATACGTTCTCCACTCATACACCGTACATCATTGATTTTACTGACTTCCTCACTTCATATCGACAGTTTTAGTTTTAACCGTCATATGGTTTAAATAAATCTCTGTTTCAAAATTCTTATAGATGGTGGCTCTCCCTTCTCGTTATGGCCTTTGAGCCAAGCCGGAACAATTGGGGGCTCGTCTGGGATTTTGTATAAATGGAAAGCTATCTTCTTTTCTAGTAACGTGCCAATTTAGCCTTATGGGCTCGCTGTGTTGAGATTATGGTCTTTGATTGGCAGTAAACACAGGTTTTTGGTGCATGCTAATTAGATAATGAAGTCCAGCGGAGTTCTCTTGTTCAACGTAACCACCTTAAGTGTTCTACGTGTTTGCAAAATGTGTATTTGTGGTTATTTGGGGGAAACACCATGTGTTTGTGTTTTCTTCTGGTAATCAAGTGTAAAGAGAATTCCCACTTAGGCTGCAGGACACTTCTTCCTTACGTTGTGTCCCTTTATTGTTTTTTTTTTAGTGTGAGACAGTAACCCTAATTGGCTTGGCTATATATTGGTGGGGTTGTCATAAATAGGGTCGCTTTCCCAAACTACTGGCATTTAGTGCATATATACCCACTAATCCTGACCTCTGAAGACTAGGGTTGAGTTTTAGTAAGATCTTGTAAGGCAGTTAGTGTAAAGTCTCTTAGTTTTCCTTGACTTTCGAGTAATTGTAACATCAAACACCTTTTATTGTTATGTCTTGTGGCAAAGCACACATTTAGGAAGATGGAGAGTTGGTGTGTTTTTTTTTTAATCCTTCAAGTGAAAAGGTAAAGGCCTCAATTTTAGAAAAAGGTATAGACTTTTTTCAAAGTTGTGGTAATTTGTGAATTACATGAAATTACATTTGACTTGTTAATGATAAACCTGTTTGCAGAGCTGTCTATTTTATACCACCATTTTATACCAGTTGAAGGTGAGGATGAAAGAAGCCCTCATCAATGGAATGCAGATACCGTGATTCACCATGGTGGCCACAGGAAATGAGATGCCTCTAAGTATGCATTTCTTGTGATGGAATTAGAAATATTTAATGAAGGTATATGGAGAATATCAAACCATAATTAATAGAAAGAAACAGTCCTGTTGTTGCCGAAAAAAGCAAGTTAGCGCCAGAGATTTGCTGAAAAAGTCAATGTGTGAGCGATATAAGTGTTGTTTGACGTAGAATTAAAGCTGTATTTTCACTCATTCACCACTCCCTCAAAAATAATAAATAAAATAAAATAAAGAGGGGGGGGGGGGAGGGGGTGGGGGCATTGGTTACGTTTCTAGGTGCAACCTGGCAGGCATAAAAAGGACTAAATCAAGATAAAGCAAGAAAATTCAGTTTAATCAGGTAAGGTCCAATTATAAGTTGTTCTTGTGTTTAACCTTAACCAACGAAAGCATTAGTTGGCTATATTCAACATGTACAAATAATGATGGGATGCTGTGAGTTATTGAATAATAATAATAATTTGGGCCAACCTTACCTTCATATTAACTACATCATATAGACTATATTTATATAAAGAAATGTACTGTGGCCCTAACGGTCTTGGGGGAGGATCCTTAAAAACATGCACATGAAAGAATGTGAGTGCCATGCAGCCAATTATACCTAAAATTAATGAATGGAAAATTAGAGCTACAAGTCTCAAAAGTTGTTACAGAGTAAATTATTGCTTTCATTCTGCCTCGTTCTTTTATTAATCTTGTGGGTCTCTGACTATAGAACACCTTTAAACTCTACTATAACTGAGTGCAACAGTAACAATCATGACATACAATTGCCTCTGAAATATTCTGTGGTCATAATTTGACTCCGAGTTTTCTGAAACAGAAAAGGGTATACAGGGTACGGACGCATTTGCCTCAGAAGTTACTCTTGATATCCACTAACCCAGCTTTCTGAAACGCAGTCCAGGATGATACATTTTTAAATAACTTGTGAATCTAGTTTTGTTTGAATGGTTCAGCTTCCCTCTGCGTCTTAGGAAGTCATTTAATGGGTTTTAATGGGATGGTTTGGTTTTTGAGTAGCATACTGGTTACAGTATAATGGTAAGGGAGTAGAAAGACTGTTTTGGTGATCCCTTTGGGACATCACCTTCAGTAGGGGGGTGTTACCACCCTTTGTGGTTACGTCGGGTGTTTGCCTTCTTTGCAACACTAATTGGTGAAATGGGACACCAGTGGACCTGGTAAGGCCCTCAGCCTTTTCAAACGCTTGGTGCAAACTTATCTACTCCACAGGTTTGCTGCTGCCTTTTACTTTGTAGGCACATGACAACACTTCCACATACGTTCTCCACTCATGCACACCATATGCGTGTGTCGCGTGATAAACTCGCTCACATACAAACTCTGTGTTCAATTTTCACCTTTCCCCAGTATTCCTGTTTCCCTCAGCTGTTCAAAATCCCCCCTGATTGGCTCACCTGCAGCCAATATCATTCTCCACCCTTGCTTGTTTGATGAGCTCTGGAGTTCCTCCTGTTACGCCTTTTCTTATTGTCCTCCTTGTTCAAGCCCTGCAAGTTTGTCTGCTTTAATTAAAATCTTCCACGTGCTCATTTCTAGTTTATGTCTGCGTTTTGGTCAAATTCTCCAAATGCAAATCTTGACAGAAAGGGTGTTCAAGCAGCAAATCTAAAGGAGGGATGTCCAATTCGGATTCTCAGTAACCTAGAACCTTGATCTTTTAAATACGACTCTGTTCCGAAACAGCTGATTCAAATGACTGAATCCCAGGTTATCGTAGCATCGTATTCTGCGGAGACCGGCTATGCTAATGACTCATTTGTTTGTATCAGATGTGCTAATTAACAAAAGATTTGCACAGCCTAAAAACATGAATTGCTTACCGCAGTCGTAGGTAGAGACATGAGATTTAAGAGTGGTACTTCTCTCTGCCTCCTCCATTTGATCCATTTTATAGTTTTGGTGTATGTCCTTGTAGACTGTCTGGGAAGAAAAGAGGATTCAACAGCCCAGGCTCTCCATATATGATATGTTGGAATTAAATTGCTAGACGAACAGGGGAGCAAAGGTACTCGGGGAAAGTTTTTTTTTGACACTGCTACAAGTGAAATGCATCAACAGAACCAAATTGAAATCTTCAAAGAAATACAGAGGAGTGGGAAAATGTTACCTTCCCTGAGATGGGGTGGTTGGGGTCAGGATCTGAACAAACCATATGGCACTTTTACTGAATACTTCCTTCTGTTTAAATCCCTAGCATACTTTTTTTTTGTATTATCTGAAGGTGTTCTTGGGGTCTTCATGTAGTTCAATCACAGTAAGGCACGAGCTGAAATGATCCCTAATATTTTACCAAGGCCATATCGGCATGATAGAATATAGCTCCTTTCTATCCCCACAAAAATCTGAAATGAAGAGAACAAAAGTGCTAATGTAAAAAGTAAGCAAGGAGCCAAATGGATCACATCTTGGGTCAAGAGATTGCTTCAGCACTTCAGCCTCTTTGTTCATTATTTTAAGGTTCTTCAAACTCTTAAAACATGAACAATTTCTAACACAGAAAAGAAAAGTTTTTTTGACATATTTTCCCTACCATTGAAATAAAGTTAAGTCAAGCCATCACATTGTGTTACTGATCTGGGTAAATTAAGACTAAGCTTTTAAGTCCCTGGCCTGTGTAAAAGCAATGCTACATGCTGGTCTAAAACCATATTAGCTTATAGGTTCCATTAAAAAAGAGTCTGTGCTTCCATTTAACTGATGACGTTCTGCATCTTCAGTAAATTTATCTCTTATGAAAAATAGTTAAATCAAAAATACTGAAGAAAACCTATTAAATATTTGGCACCATTTTATGCTAGCATAACCCTGACCTCATGTACAGAATCTCAGAAAGGTGAGTACACCGTTCACATTTGTCTAAATATTTTATTGTACCTTTTTTGTGGGACAACACTGAAGATGTGACACTTTGATGCAGTGCAGTCAGTGTGGAGCTTGTATAACGGGCGCAAACTCACTGTCCCTTGAAAATAATTCAACACGCAGCTATTAATGTCTAAACCACTGGCAGCACAAGTGAGTATGCCTCTAAGTGAAAATGTTCCCAGAGGTTAGCAATTAAAATACTTCTGTTATTCGTCAGCGGTCATCCCTGAAATTCAAGAGATTTTCACATAATGTAGCTTGGCTACAGAAAGCAAGCATTGCTCTAGTTTTAAAAATCAATGGGGTATTTTTCTTGACTCCACATGCGGATGGGGGGGGCACCTGGTCAGAGATGTGTGACGTGCATTTCACAGATGTTGAGCTGTAAGTTGTTTTCCTCTCTCTGCTGGTGCCGTGTGATCCGGGGTGAGCCTTTGCCTTGAGGAAAATGTACTCCTGTTTGGCTCTGTCGGGTGTTTCTGTGATGCTCGGTTAGGGCTTTGTTCTGGTACCACACAATCTGCAAGACGACCACGAGGTTATGGCGTTTCAGAGGGAAAGATGGAATAATACTGTATTTTTTTTTTTTAGTCACCACCAAAGGCCAAATATATCCGACCGAACTTTGGAGGGTGTGAAGTAATGCTTAAAGCATGCACCATCTGACAGAGACGGAAAAACGTTGTCTAGATGATTGTTATATAAAGTAAAAAACTTACATTGCTTATACTCTCAAGTCTTTCCCTAGAGAGACAATAATACTGTAAACATTATATTCCTTCTCTTGGCGCAGCTGGACAAGCTGTCAAAGCTGTCAAACAGCATTTGTTTTGCTAAAGTGAACAAATATAATCCACCTCCGTTTTGTCATTTTCTTCTCTTGTCAATGTAAGGACGTACAAAAAAGGGGGGGGTCTCATTAGATGCCTGTCTCAGTTTAGCATGGCCTATCAACTAATGTTTGCACGGCTTTGCTGCAAAAGCAGGAGAAGCTCTGGCAAATTGCAAGATGTTTGAATTCTTTGACAGATTTGCATCATGTTTTTTTTTTTTTTTTTTGCATAACTGGACAACAGACGATCCCCCCCCCCCCCCCCCCAATCCCCCCCAACCCCGGATAATGAGATGGAAATGCCAAACGTATCGCTCATTGTGAATGTGTAACCAGGTGCTGTGACTCTGTAAAGGTTTACTCTGATGACCTGGAAATCAAGCCACAACACGGGGACAAGTGTTCAAAGTAAATTGAAAAGGTATTGAACTGTAAACAAGTTTTGAGGTTCTGGATACAGATCACCACGCGTAGCTCTGTTGTGCAGAGAAGTGGGTGGGAAAGCAGTAGCTGCGGTGACGTCAGAGATGGTGAAAGGCTGGGGACTCAGGGAGACAAGCTGATCTTGTAGAGGGAGAATGAAAAGGTGGATGAATCCTTGCAGTGTCGTTATGATGGAGGCTTAACAGACAGGCCAAATCCTTACTCTGTAAAAAACATAACTAAAAATACTTTACTGTAAAGACATCAAAGACACTTAAACTGTGGGTTAATTAAAAAAAAAGTTTTTAAAATGTTTGTAATTTATATCCCAAATCAAATAAAAAACTTGCCTCACTTTGAAAGAACAGAAAGAAAGAGGTTCCTTTGTAGATTACTAGTTTTTACCACCACTAGTTAATGTTTTAATCATTTCGGTATTAGATATTTTCAACCACAGATGATGAAATACAGTCTGGGGTTCAGAGACAAAACATAATCCTTTGGTTTAGCTCTAAATCAGAAGCTTTCAGAGTCACAGCCATATTTTCTTCCACTGCTTCCTCTGTGCACAACACGTGGAGATGCACAATGCCCAAAAAAGCAATTAAAAAGTCCTTCCTACACAATAGACAGATTATTTAGTTTTTTTATAGATGCTCATGTTGCTCACCAGCAGAATGGCACCCTGGGCTCTGAGCCATATTGCTCGTATCAAAACACACCAGCGTTTATAGGTTAACACTTAAATGCAACCCTCTAACCCAGCTCTGTTTAAACCTACTCGATTACATATTGCAGACCTTACCAAAAAATGCAAGACGGACCATAAATGAATGTTTCTAATTTCTAGGTCGTGTCGCTTTTTATCACATCGCTCTCCTGTCTCTCACTACACATCAACACAGTCGTAGCAGCTTGTGCTCCATAGAAGACAATTGCTAATAGCTGTGCTGCTTTCCTCTTACCTTGATTTTGCTATGATGTGGTCTTAATATTGTCGGCTCTCATTGCTCAACAGCTTTCTAATAATAACAAGGAGAGGTACCAGCCAGTATTTGAGTTTCTTTTAAACAAAACTTTATTGAACACTTCTAGAAACAATTACATTAACCATTACTTCCGTAAACAGTGCAGTCTTGGTTTTGAAATGAGCTGAGGTATCCTCTCCCAGATCCTAATCCTAGATTTAGAACAGGTGAGCATGATAGCAATTTGTCACGTTTCAGGCTTGGCTATCTGTCCCTCTCCTACACCATGGGTGTTAGGATCACCTCATGCACCCGTGAGCCCCGCCACTGCAGCATAATCAAGACAACCTCCTGCACCTGTTTTTTTCTCTGACATTAAATATTGAGGCTCCACAGACAGCATTTGCCAGATTATTGAGAGCCACTGCATGCATAAATGCCCAACATGTCAGTGAGTGCTTGCCGAGGAACTGTCTTTTTGAACCAGGATATTATTCTTTATTTCATTAATCAACCTTTTAAATGCAATCATTGTGTTGGGCTGCATATCACGTTTTCTGTCTGGGCATAGCACAATTCCTTCATCCTCCTGGAATGGATCTATGGATTTCAACCGTATACCTAATGTCAGCCAGGGAGCCATCATTTATCCTCTACAGGTCTCTGGGTCCCTCCATAGATTGCCTCCCCAGATCAGCACTAACCGACCAACAACTGATCATGCTGAATGATCTTTCAGGCAGCAGACTGCTCACCACAGCTTCTCCAGACCCTTTCACGTTTGTCAATGACCTCAGAGTGAACCTGATCTTATCTGTGAAATGAACAGGCTGGCCATGCTGAACCTGCCAATTCAGGTGTTCTTGGACGAATGCCAGTTGAGCTCCATGGTGCCGGGCAGTGAGCACAGGGCCTATTAGAGAATGTTGTGCCTTCAGACCAGCCTCATGAAGCCAGTTTATTAATGGTTTGGTCAGAGACATTCATGCCAGTGGCCCGCTGGGGGTCACTAGGTAGGGCTCTGGCAGAATTTATCCTCCTCTCACAAAGAAAGGTTAAGAATTTTGTGATGATCTACTGTATAAAATGCCGTTAGGTGATCTTAATGTTTATCATTTTCACAAATTGCTTAGCATTGTCCCTAGAACCAGCTTAAGATGCAAATTCTTCAATTACAATTACAGGTTCTGTTTTCTGCATAGTATTCAAACAACTCATGGCAGAGTGTTGCACCTAATCTGTTGCTAATTTTAGAAAACATTTGCTACTGCCACCAGCTGCAGAATTAAGTTATGTTTTTCTAGATATTTGGAAATAATCCAAGCAGGTTTTAAGTGGATTTGTGAAACAGGACAATGGCCTGTTTGAAAGAAATCCAACTTTAGGACAAAGCTTAACATCTTCGTTTGGGGTAGAAAAGGATTTGTGGTACTTATTATTGATGGTTTGATTGTATATTTTAAAGTACCTAATCTGGTGTTAACCCCTGCGCCTCTTTGCTGTCGAGCACTTTTGGATCATCATGACGAGAGTAGGGAGCTCTTGATCTCCCCACTTTCAGCTTCAGTTGCACTTCCACCACATATTCATTTGAAATGAGCTGTACAGTCTGACCATTTCACTTGCACAGTGGGTCGGTATAGAGGCATAAACAAGTGTAGCTTCAACCAACCATCCTGAGAGCTGGATCTCTCCTCAATTACTCAGAGGACAAGAGAACATTTTACATTTTAAAGCAGCACATATTCAAAGATTGTAAAAAAGAGACATATATGGGTGAGTCCTGACCCATTAATCTAAGAAAATGACACAGTTAAAAAAAAAAAGGATGCAGCAAAACTGAACACCAGTTTCACAATGACACAAACTGGATGACTTGAACTGCCTTGCAAAATTATTACACGTTTTTAGAGGTAATTATTTGTAAAACCAACTTTAGCAGCAATCTGAGCTGCAAGCCGTCTATCAGCTTTGGACTGCGTGATGATATTTATGTCAACACTTACCTGGGAAATAACTCAAGCTCAGTCAGATTGGATGAAAAGCATCTGCGAACAGATGTTTTCAAGTCTTGACACAGATTTTTAATTGGATTTAGGTCTGGACCATTCTAACACAGTCTAAGCCATTCATTGTTTCTCTGGAATTATGTTAAAATGCTTTTGCAACCAGTAAAAAAGGTTGGGTCCCAGGATTTAGCTTCAGCCATCTTCCTAACTTTGACCAGCATCTCTTTCACTGCTTCAGAAAAGCATCTCAATAGCATGATAGCTCTCGAGGACTGGATCTGGGCACCCTGGTTTTACAGGAATTGAAAATGTATCAACTTGGAAAGCAAATATATGTATTTTTCTAAAAAAAATCCTTCTGTTACATTTCGTTTAAAAAGATTTTCAGAGGTGTCAGTTGTCCTGGAACTGATAATGAAAGCAGACTGATTAAAGTTAGGATTTTAAGCCCTTTCACACATCTTTACCAGGCGTGCCGATGAATGCGTCTGTGAACACTGTCATGGTCGGGCTTGAGACATATACATTTCAAGAAGACTAAGAGTTTATTTACAGGTAACGTTTATGTGGAAAATCTGCATTGCAGAGCCCAAGTGGGAGAAGACAACATTTGATGCGCAATTCCCAGCAAAATATGTTCCTGAGATTTGAGGAAAAATGAAGAGAAAGAAGCAGGACAGGGGGAGGTAGACGTGACGAGGGGGGGAGGTTGGATGGCTTAATCAAAAGGCGGACAGGACCGGCCGCGCTGTGTGATAAAGCTTTCTTATCCCGCATCCTTTAATGAACGACTGACTCAAGGTGCTTTCTGTGGGTTCCTGGGTGCAACGTGCTCGCACACGCGCACACACATAAAGATAATTGTGCCCACTCAATTAAACAGACACCTCCAAATTGGCGCCTTTGGAGAACCGGCAGTGGAAAGCGTCTAGGAGAGGAGAGGAGAGGAGAGGAGAGACGGGGGTGGTGACTGTTGATGCTAACAGCGAGGGGGCTTCAGGAAAAGAGTGGGATGGAGTTCTGTTTCTGGGCTGTCAGCGCGCTGCCAGGGGGGGGATCAAGGCTGCACAGGTCCGCCAGCCAGCCTGCCAGCCTCTGAAGGGAACAAGCCCATCTATTTCTAGGTGGTACACAGGTGTCTCTCTGTAGCTGTCTTCACTGAGAGGAATGGAGATTAATAGATGGGATGAAAATAGGTGGCTTTGTGAAAAACGGCACATTTACCCCAGAGTGATACAAAATGGAAAAGAAGGGTTCTGGCATGAATGCCACATCTATTTTTCTTGCTCTTAATTAAAAATGTTTTTGTTATTTTTTTTTACCATAATGCACCTTTCAGCATCATGCATGCAGTAAGTATATACTTGAGTGTGCCTTCTGAATTTAGTGCATGATTGGGAGGGGGGAGCACCTCCAACTGTGGTGTGCTGATTGCACTGTGAATAACTTCCTTTAGAGAAGAATAACGGAAGAATCATTGGATTCTGTAAGTTATTTCAACAAATCCTAACTCACAAGATGCGCCACAGTTACACTTGGGCATTAGCACATTGGGTCAGTTTTAGGTGAAGTTTGTGCTTTTGATGTTCAGGGAGCCGTTCTACTGTCCGAAGTCATCTTGTTTCCGTCGGCTTGATATTGGCCAAACCGATATAAGCAACAATGTTGAAAATGGACGATAAGAGCAAGAGTTTTTCACTATCTTCTTCAATTTAATCACTGAAGTAATGCAAAAGTAGTTCTTCCCGTTTAACATTTTTACATTTTGTCAGATTCATGTTCACTTTAGTGCACCACCAAGAAGTAGAAGTAGAAAATAAAACAAAAAAATCTGAAATTTGTGGAGTCTAGGAGTCGGCAAATGTGCGGCAGAAGGTTCTCTGATCTGATATGGTCACAGTTGGCCTACATGCAAAATCCTAATTATGGAGAAAAACCACCACACCACAGGCTGTAAACGTCGTCCTGGTGGCAGAACAATGTGTTGGCAGCATCATGCTGTTGGCCAGAGTTCATGGGAAAATGGATGAACTGCGTTAAAGGCGTACATAGCTACAACCATCCCTGCTGCTAAATACGAAGAATTAGTGAGTTCTAAAAAGTTTTCAAATTATGCTCTGAGGATTTCTATGTTACTAAAACCTAATCATCTTTACCACTGCTATGCAGCTGAGCCGATTTTAACCAATCAGAAGACTTATTAGAAATTTTGCTTAAACCAAGTGAAATTATCTATTTATTTTGAAAAAATTTTCAAAATAAATTCATCATACCTTCAAAAACTTCGGTTTAGTCAGTGGTTCGAGTCCATGCAAAGGAACATTATTCTAATAAAAACAAAACAGGCGGACTAGAATAGGCTGATCAAACATGGATTGCTTGTCAAATACAAAAACATATTAAGCAACTCAAACTAAAACCAAAGATTGAGCAAAGCTGCTCTCTACTTCCAGTGTAGGGCCGTATTATTCAATAATAATATACATCGATCGGTCGAGGTATGGTGCGATTAAAAAAAGGGTCAATGATAATTTCAATAGAAAACAGTTTTCTTTCCATTTACATTCTAGCCCATCATTTAGGTCAGTATTACATTCATTACATCCTCCCAACCAATCACAAACTGAGGAACGCTCCATCGCCAAGCGCTGCCCCCTTTAAAGAGTTCAGGGAAACCAACGTGAACTTTTTTTTTTGTTTAAAACTTGCAGTTTTGGTAAAAAGTTGATTGAATAGTTGAGTTTGAATTCAAAGTTTCCGTGCTCTTTATCTAAAAGTAGGTCATAAAGCAACAGCATAAAATGTCGAGGGCTTCAGATAAAATATATTTCTAATATATATTTCTATATATATGGTCCAGCCCTATTCCACTAATATAAACTTAAACTCAGTCAATTCACTCAACAGACATCCAATCAACACCACAAAGTGCAAAACCTAATGTAGTACAAAATGTTCACGCAGAGAATGCAAATATATGTGGCCAGGACAACAACTTTGATGACGCTAACACTAGTAGATGCCTAAAAAAGCTACGGAATTAAAATCAAAAGCTGTAATTTGTGGTAGGTGGAGTGTAACTAAAGCATTTTAACACAAAAATACCGGCACTTTTTTTTATCTTAAGTGTTTAGAGCCATTAGCCTAAATGAATCTAAACTAGTTTGCACTGACAAAACAAACCTATTTAAAAGTTTTTTTTTAATTGAGCCTTCAAAACGTTAGCCTTTCCAGTGCTTTCATAAACAATGCTATCTAGTGGATTTTTTTTTTTTTTTGCATTAAAGAAAATCAAGTCGGGTGCTGAGCTTAAAGCTCCATAACCCGCTTTCACACTGAATACGTTCAATGAGCACGACACTAAATTATAGAAAACCAAGCAATTGAAAAAAAAAAAACTTCATAGAGCTAATAATAAAAAAGTAGCAGTGAGATGAGTGGGAGGATAAATAAACAAGTGGATGTTTGGCCTGGATAATGTGATCAGCGAAATGGAGGCATTCATGCTTAAACTGAACTCTTCAATTTCATCCGTTTCAGCTCCGATGCGCTCTTAGACTGATTGTTTGCCGTCCTTATTATTATGGTTTCATCACCATACAAGTCCAGCACTGCTGTTAAAACTCTCTTGTCAGGACTTGGATGTCTAAAACCCACTGAAACACACACACACACACACACACACACACACACACACACACACACACACACTGAAACACACATGCTGCACTAGGAGGCTGACACACGCAGCGCGCCACACATGGTGTTTTTGTTCCAGTGCGTGACTCCTCGGGGGCTCCTCAGAGGCTGTTCTGAGAGATAGCAGGGACCCTCTCCACACACTGCACCCCCCCCCCGCTGCCTGACCTTTACAAAATACAAGTCAGAAATGTGTGGCATTTTGCTCTAATCATCTGCACCTAAACACATGAGAAACGGTGCTGTGCCTCAATTAAGGACTCCCACGGCCCCGTGAGAAAAGGGTTTTCTTCAATGACAGACATTATGAGGCCTGGAGGCGTTATTGGACTCCGCAGCATTTCACTCACATGATTATAAACACAGTTATTCATATTGGCGCCCCATGCCTCTGCATGGTTGTTTATGTTTTTATTTTATTTTTTTTTATTTTGCTCTTTTTGTTGTTTTTGTCCAGCTTTGCATGCTTGTTTGATTTTCTGTCTCTCTCAAAAGACCCTCCACTTTTCTCTTGTCAGTACGCTTCCCGTTTCATCTGAGATAGCTACATTAGAAGAAGTCCTTTAAGTAGGACTTCTAGGTTTTTGAGACTTTCTTTCTTCTTCTGAATCTGAGCTGCTGAGATGGGAGACCATACCGCTGTCTTCTTTGCATGTAAAGAAAAGCAATAAACCACAGAGAAATACGAGTTGCTATGAAATATTTTTTTAAAAATTTAGCATGTCTGAAGTGACATTGGAGGAAGAAAAAAAAGAAGAAAAACAAATAAATCACCATCCACAGGAAAAGAAAAAAACTGTTTTCAATGTTATCTACATTAATTTAATCATCACTCTGTAAAGGTCGAGAAAATCCTCACAAAAGAAGATAAATGCACATCCAGTTGACATTTTAATGAGCCGCAGCAACAGTAACATACAAAAAGAAAAAAAAATAGCCTAAATAGATGGTGTGTAACAATTATCACATCTAGGAGTCAGCTTGGAGATAACAAGCATCTCAAATGTCAGCCACCATCTCGCTACAAATTGCACCAATATTGTCGGGCTGAATTACCTGTCGAGGAGAAAACAATCAACTCGCGCGCCAATCTGAAGACCTTTGTTTTTCCCTCTGATACTTCAATAAAAGCCACGCCAGTGTGTCTGATTTGCCTTTCACTTATCCGTCTTGTGACCACAGGCGCTATTTTAAAAGTCAGATATTTCATTGGAACATGGGTCTCACAAAACAAGCGAATCCTTCAATTCTTTTCTGCTTTTGCAGTTAGAAATAAACTAATTAAGACACACACTAAGATCCTGCTCATAGCGTATCGATCCAACCTATAATTTATGTCTTTTTTGTTGTTGTTATGGAATGTAACTGTAACTAAAAGTATTGCAGCAGCGGGAGAAGAAGACACTATTTTGGCATAATTGATAATTTAATAGTCTAACACTGGATTGAGCAATGGGCTATAATGAAGAGAATTTTGGTATTTTCCTATTGAACTGGTTTGTTTACTTCAATGTTTCCATCATTTAGTAGACTTGCATTCAAATTCCTTATTATCTAAAAACGATTAGAAAATAAATAGTGAAAATGTTTAGTGTAACAAATAATTTTTGTCCTTTAATTCATTGTTAAAAAAGCTATTTCTTAAAAATAAAATGTGTTTTTCTGACTTAAATGAGAGCGACTAAAGCTACTGCTGCTAAACGTTTTAACCTTATCCTGATGGCCATCTTGTTCAGATTTAAACTACTCCACTAAAACTATGGAGGGGCTCGTCTTTTCACCCGCAAGTTGCAGGGAAAATCAAATTTCTGACACATAGGCTTATATGTGATGTTGCTCCACCCTCTACAGCTACAACCGCTTCAACTCTTTTTTTTTAAGCCGGGTGTCCACAAAGTTTAGGAGTGTGTTTCTAGGACTATTTGACCATTCTCCTTAGGGGACGGTGGACAATATGACCTGCCTGGCATCCCCAAACTGTCCCCGGGATGTTGGAGAAGTGGTGACACAAATTACATTTTTTATTGTGCAGCATTAGGACTTGGTTTCACTAAAGCTGACTGTCATCTAGCGCACGCAGCCACTTGGGGTTGCGCAAGATGAAAAAATGTAATGGCGATCTGGTAATTACACAATTACAGTGTTTTTTTTCCCCACATAATAACGACACGTAAACATTTCCTTTGTAAAAAAAAATTTAAATCAAACACTGTATTTGTAATAGATAAATAAAAATGTATTCACAAGAAAAAGTTATTTATTTTGAAGTCCTCTTCTTCGCTTCATTTCAAGATGAGATGTAGAGGATTGTACCTTACATGGGCACCTAACTTTTGGCCTCTACTTCATTCATTCTCGCAAATAATAATGACACATTTTTTGTTATTATGTGTGTTCTGGTCACTTGAGCATGATGCCACCTGCATGGCTATAAAAAGCTTGTTGCATTTTATTTCTGTGTTTTGAAGGCGTGGGGGATTGGGGGTGCCTCAACCCGTTTGACACATAGAAGGGAACAATGTGGGAACTGCTGGGCGGTCATGAAGTAATGAATAGTAATGCATAGGTGTTAAGCAGAAAATATAAAATATTAAAATATTGGGTGTTTGAAATTTTGCCTCAGATTCTCACTCATACCAAGATTTCTACTTGGGTATTTTAATTTAAAATTTGCCTTGACCTAAACCATTTCAGTTTAGCTCTTGCTGTATGTTTAGGGTAATTTTCCTGCTGGAGGGTGACCTTCGACCCCATATTCAAGTCATTTGCAGCCTCTAACAGGTTTCCTTCCAGCATCGCCCTGTGTTTGGCTCTATCCATTTTCCCATCAACTCTGCCCAGCTCTCTTGTTCCTGCTGAAGAAAAGCACCCCCCCCCCCAGTATTATATCGCCATTTTGTTTAATTGTGGAGGTTGTGTTTAGGAGGAGCTGTATCGTGGGTTTTCCACCATGCATAAAACTTCAAGGTCTGGTCTGACCAGAACGCCTGCTTCCACAGATTTACAGTTTCCGATATAAGATCTGTGCCAAACTTTTAAGTTGGACTTCTTGT
This sequence comes from Fundulus heteroclitus, assembly GCF_011125445.2. Classification (NCBI taxonomy): domain Eukaryota; kingdom Metazoa; phylum Chordata; class Actinopteri; order Cyprinodontiformes; family Fundulidae; genus Fundulus; species Fundulus heteroclitus. The sequence continues at coordinate 18,989,653 of NC_046377.1, forward strand.
AACTTTCCGTGAAGGCAACATTTGTGGAGCGCTCGACTTTAAGTTTGCTGACAACAGATTCTCCCACCTGACCTGTGAATATCTGCTGCTTCTCTTGTTGCTATCCAGCTCCAAGGTCAGCTAGTCATTACTCCTGTTAGGGTGAAAACATTTTCATTAAATTGCCATCCATCGTATAAAACCTATATGCCCTGAATGAGTGTTGCTCTTTCTCTGGGGCGTTGGTTGCGCCTCGGTGTGTGCCGTGAGTTGAACGGAGAGAAGGAGAGAGATTCTTCGTACAGCTAAACCTTGAGCGCCTGGTAAATTCTCAATGGAGAGAAGTAGTGTTGTGGTCCGCTCTCATAAAAAAGGCAGTCATACTGTATCTTAGTAAGTTTTCAGTGGTGCTGTACTGTTTTTATGTTGGGATCATGGCTGCCGCGGCTTTCTAAGTTCCAAAACAGAAGATTTCCAACGGAGGGTTTGTTTCTTGAACGCACTTCTGATTTGATTGTTTGTAAAAAAAAAAAAATATATATATATATATGATGTTAATTTCCAGGAAAAATATGGACATAAAAATATCTTACAATTTAGATAAAAATGAAAGATAACTTAATATGATGTTAAAAATGGCTTCAATAGCGATCTGTTCAAAACTGGTGATATTGTTTTATAAAGCTCCTTTAAGCTACTTTAAAGTTCCCCACAATTGGATCCCTGACCTGTCTGTCGTGTTCCTTCATTTTTATTAATCTCTTTGCCCCGTGATGTTCTCTATCAAACTTCAGAGGCTTTGATACAACAGTTCTAGTTATACTGAGATTAAATTCTGCACAGTTTGACTCTGTTTTACTAATTTGGTGATTTCTGAGGGCAGTTTTATTCTGGGTAATGAGACGAAGGGTATTACAACAGATCACTCCACGTTACCCAGATTTATGTGAAACAAACAAAAAGCATGTCCTAACATTTTTTCCCACTTCTAACCTGAGCACTGCCATGTGTTGCTCTACCACGCGGACTTTTATTGTCATAGGTGGAAGTTTGTGATGTCTAAAGTGGGGATAAATTTAGGTGTACTAATACGTTGAAAGGTACTGTATGTGTGTTTAGTGCAATTTAACCAAATAGCTTTAAGATATAGCCCTCTTAATGTTTGTCTAAAGTCAAAGCGAGATGACAGTCTTAGTTTTAGACATTTACGTGTTCTGATTTTCTGCCTGAAGTGGAAGATGGCGACTGAAAATACAGTATGTGTAATTTATCTGCGGTGCAGAAATATTAAATACATACATAAATCTTATGATTATATTTGTATTCATCATTAACACATCACAGAGGGGGGTTGCAGTTTTAATTTCATGCTTCCTATATATTTATATGTTTATTTATGTTCTGTCATTAAAAGGGATTCTAATCTGAGAGCTTAATGGATTCAATTAAAGAGCTGCAAAGCCATTCAACATAGTGGAATGATAGTAAAAATCTTTTTTTTTGCTCAGCCGATGCAGCTAACAGCTCAGGCTCCTTTTTTATTGGGTCGTAAAACTGATTCATTAAGGGGTGGTATATTATTTCTCATTTACATCTTTACATTTTTATCCTGGGACTCCATTAAAGACGCTTTGCATTATTCACAGTTAAATAAAACCTATTTTTATGACCGCTTGCTGCAGCCCCTTCATAAAGCTGTTTCAGTTCCTTTCTGGGACTCGTGAGTGGCATTGTTTTCTCGGATCAGTCAGCTCAGAGAGCCTTTTTGAAAGGCAGCATCCAGATGCTATGTTCCTCATACACATGTTTAAATGAAAGCACAAGCACTTTCATTTAAACTGTATTTGTTGTATTTAAACACTTTTCTGGTCAACATAAATGATGCAATCTCAAAATATCAGCCTTACACCCTATGTGTTGTACATTAACTTACGAAGAGGAAATATAGTACCTTACAGTTGAAAGAAGAGATATCTTCTTTTTTAGTTAATTTGTTTCTTAATTACAGAATAATTAATACTTTTCTACTTTAAACTTGCGTAAAATTGTATGCAAAAATAAACACCATAAAGATGTGCAGCCACCAAAACCATGAGACAAACATCTTTTGATGCTAAATGTGTTAACCGACTTTAAAACAAAAGGTGATTAAGAAAAAGTATTAAGAAGCTGGTTAAAGCTGGTCACTGATTATCATTTTCCACAGTGAAACATGTCCCTTACCAAATTAATCTTGTAAACCCTGTCTGTGGTGAGATGCCTCTGCGCCCTTTCTGGTTCTTTTCCCCTGAAAGCGATCTCACTTCTAATAATAAAACTTCTTTTGAAGGAACAACTCTTAAAACAGAAACTATACCTTGACACATAATCTAAACAAGTCAGAGGAATGGTTAGAGATCAGCGCTGAGGCTCTTGACAGGCATCCACATGGGTAAAAGGAATGAGGAAGAGCCTCGAAAGATGGTTACATTAGCTTTTATAGAAACTGTAAAGGTGTGCACTCCTCCCGTTGTCATCAGTAGAGATTGTGTGGCCACTGATGTGTATTCTGATTGATTGCATAATAGACTTCCCCCAAGATAACTGACCGTTCCCTTTATCCATCCCAGTCTACGAAGGGCATCTGTGTCAGACATAGTGTTAAGCTATATCTAACAATCTATAGAGACATTCTCCAAAGAAGTAGCCATTCCTCCAAAAGGAACGTGAAAAGCCAGATTATGTGTCAAAATGCACACAGGGACAAAGACCTACATATTTTGGCCAGTGGTCTGATAAAACTACAACTTTTCATTATGGCCATATTAATGACAAGTGTTGGATTTGGAGTCAATAGGGAGAAAAGTAAAAGTCTGAGAACAGCATTCCCACTGTAAATTAGAGGGCTGGGAGCATCATGTTGTGTGTTTTTTTTCTGCAGGGGAACCTAAAGCACTTCAAAAAATAGATGGCATCATAAGGAAACACAATCATATGGGAAAATTGATATGAGTTCGGGGGTTTAACCTTGAGTAGCAATCAATCTCTATAACAGACAGTGACCGTAAGGATATTGCCAGATTACTTTCAAAAAGGACTTAAAGATAAAGTCAATATTTTGCGGAGGCAAAGCCCTTAGTCCCATAGTTTGTGGGCAGACCTGAAAATGTGTGTTTCTAAACACCTGACTCACTCACACCAGTTGTCTCAGACGAAAGATGCCAACATTCAAGCAAACTGTTGTAAGAAGCTCTTATGATGACACCGAAAATGTTTGATCCTAGTCTTACAGTTTAAAAGGAGATGTATGCTCAAGTCTAAATTTGATCTAAGTAAAAGAAACCCTGTCTGTCAAATTATTCTGGCAATTAGTAAACTAAAATGATTTCAGGAATCTGACCGAAATTGTCCAAAAATCATGAAAAGTTTGCTGGTATAATGTTGGTGCGGAAAATAGATGTAGTACATGGATTTTTTACTGTGAAAAATATGCTTTTAGCTGTATATAAAACAGTTATGTGCTTAAAAAAGCACTTTAGATTGGCAAAGTGTCTCATGCAGATTAGTGTAAGGACTCAGAGTAACAGCACATCCTCATTTCTCTTGACCGGGAAACCAAACATATATGTGTGTGGATCAGTTGGACAAAAGTGAGGGCTAATTCATTTATTCTGATCACAGAATAGTAGTCATCCATGTGCGTTATGCTAAGACCAACGTTTTCTTTCTTATCTTCAGGATATTTTCTGAATTCATATCCCTTTAACACTTGTTAAAATGGACTATACGTGCCTTTAACCACAGCATTCTGCACAACTACTGGAACACCGTGGTTAGTGGAAAACTACGTCATATAGAAGCCGCCCGTCCATCATGAAAGCAATCCTACATTTCAAAGTGATTGTTTTAAAAAATATATAGTGTATAGTTTATCATTATCTTTTTACTTTTATAAACTGGTCATACCGTCAAAGAAAGTTGTAATTAGTACACTCGTCACCATGGGAAAACACAACGCACAATGCATCCCTTGTCTAAACCTTTCTATGTACAGTCAGGGCAAACGTTTAAAAATCTAAAATGTCCTAAACGACCGCCCAGCAAAGACTGGCATCTTGGTGGTTAGCAAGTGTCTGTTACAAATGTAGATGCAATCTACTTGTTGATTGGTGGATGAAATGTTTCCATCTTACCATTAGGAAAATAAACATGTGAAGGTTTTCAAAAAGAATCAAGGTGAGTTTGGTGTAAAGTGAAAGAGCAATGTGGGAAACTAGCTTAGGCCCACTGTTGAGTATGGTGGAGGATCTGTGATGCTGTGGGCTTTTCACCTCAAAACGCCCTGGGAGTGATGTTTGCATTCATTGCATAATGAAATGTAAAATAATTTTGTTTTTAAGTAAAACCTGTTGGAATCTACTGAGGTTGTCATTATGGGGCTTTTTCGTTTTGATAATGATGGGCAAACATGCTTACCACAGAAAGGGTTCACCTAAGGAAAAAAGACAGATTCCTTTCATAACCGTCTCAGTTCTTACCTAAAGCCACAAACACAGCAAACCATGGTTAAGCTATTTGCAGTGGGAGCAAGGCAAGTGTCGGTGAAAGGTTACCTCCAGTAATCTAAAGTTCTGTCGTGTGAAAAGCCTCAGAAAAATATTTAAGATTTGGTTCAAAAGGCAAGAAAAAAAATGAATAAAACGAAGTTCTCCCACTTCTACAGACTGTGCACATGATTCAGATGGGTAAGTGTGCTTTTTTCTGTTTCAATAGCACGAAACTGACGTCCCACCCTCTGGTCTTAGTGGCATGTAAACACCGTTTATTAGGTTTCAGACCGTGTTCTTACTTTCAGAGTAAGCAGGAGAGGCAAAAATGTCTATTTCATTTTTTTTTTTTTTTTTTTTTTAGCTTTGGCAATTTGTTTTGCAACAGATTGTGATCAGAACATCCCCAGGAGTCATACTATCAGTGTTTTCTTTAATGAGCTTTGGGTTTTTGCTTGAATCTGCCTCAGACCATCGTAATGTGTAATATATATACACACACAGCAGATACATACTCTTATCGTTCTGAGCAAAAAGAAAGAGTTTAACGTGCACTCTGTGAAAACTTTTCCAAAGATTTGTCTTGCTGCAAACTGAGTGACGCTTGGTTATGACTGTTTTATTTCGCTAAACCGTCACTTGCCGCAATTTCCTGTATTTCTTGGTATCTGAGGAAAGCTTAGTCATGATTAATGAGTGCGGCTATCTGGTGGCATGCTGCTGGGGTATCAACTTAGGCAGGTCAGGGAAATATTTAAGCAAGTTATGAAAAGCAGTCATCTCTGCTGGAACTCTGGACAAACTAAAAAAAAAGTAGAACTCACTGTCATAAATCAGGTCTACATAAAATGCGTTAACGACATTGATGGACATGTTTTTAGGTTTCCAAGTACTGAGACGAGTAAAGAGATAAACATGCTATTCTTCCACTTTTTGGGTTTATTATTATGACCAAACCCAGGCATATTTGTGGCCTTCTTGGCAAAGTTGTGTAAAAGGTCTTAAGAGAAATGTATACTTTACTGGAGCATCAGTTTGTAAAGATCCTTTGCTAAGAAATAATTGTTAAAATAATACAATTAGATTAGATTAGATGATACTTTATTGTCCCCGTAGGGGAACTTTGTCTTGGACTACAAGACATCAAATACACATATTGCATCATGCACCACAGTACGTGCAGAAACCAAAGCACGTACTGGACAATAAAAACATTAAATACACTAGACCAACAACAGACAACCAACACAGCAAACCAAATCATCAAAACAGCCTTCATACATCCACATACTATATGCCTACCTTACGCCTTAATCTGATGGACGTAGGGATGAATGAGTATTTATATCTATTAAGTTTTCAAATGGGCACTCTATACTGTTTTCCAGAAGGTAGCGGATCATATTGTGAATAGAGATTGTGAGTAGGATCAGACCGTACTCTCTCTCTCTCTCTCTGTGTGAATGAACTCTCCTTGTAAATCGATTTCAGGGAGGATTAATCAGTCCTCCCTACGACCCTCCAAATAACACAATGGTAATTGTAATATTAGAAACACTTTTAAAATAGATGGAACTGAAGCATTTCTTAAAATGTATACTGCTCAGAGGTATCAGACACCTTTGATTAGTAATCAATGACTGACAATGCCACCAAGGACTCAACACCACTAGGGTGGATTAAACCCCACTTGGTACACTGTTGCCCTCAAAACAACCAATTAGTTTCCCACCCGTTACATCTCCACTATGCGTCCCTTTGAAGAACATTTTTTGTTAAATGACTTTTAAAGAATTAATTTACATTAATGGTTTAAAGAACCTTAAATTGTGATAGTTAATGTAATTATTTTGCTAATTAGTTAATGGAGAAAAAGTGTGTGTTTCCTTAGAAGGACCATGTGCTTTTGCAATTGTGCTTGAACAGAATGTCTATGCTGTTCAAGCACTCGTTATAATTCATACAACACTTATACCATTCTTTGATGTTTACGATCAAAAAAAATATTAACTTGAAATGTTTCTTTTGTAGTGCACATTTCCCGGGTGATTTTCTACACATAATCAGGCTTTTTTGGCTTCTTCCTCACTGAGAGGCCTTTCAGTCTACATCAGTAGAGGACTCGTTTCACTGTGGATTTCACACTCGCTATGCAGCTTCAGCCAGCATCTTCACAAGGTCTTTTGCTTTGCTCATTACTGAATGTACATTTTTCACCCCAACACGTTCATCTCTGGTACACAGAACCATCTGCACCGTTATAAAGGCTGTTTATTCTTGTGTTTAGTTGTTTCAATGGATGAAGGTGGATTTTAGTTGCTGCGGGATCTGCAAGCATCTGGAATCTGTACACAAGGATGAGTGGAAGGCCACACTTGCCTTATTTAGCGATCTTGTGTTCCGTCTTATTTTGTAAAAAAAAAAAAAAAAAAGTATGTTGTCTAAAATAATTTTATTTACAGGTATGCTTCCATTTAAATTTGATTTATTTAAAAAAGGAAAACTAATCAGAAGCCTACAAAGCCAGGACACCATTACCTGGGCAAACAGAAATATTTCTGGTAATACAAACTGACCTAAAGAAGGAAATGTTTAGACTGCTTTAATACCAGAAAGTGAGTAAAACTATGTTATGTGATCATTTATTGACAGATAATTTCCATTCAGAGGTAAAAAAAAAAAAGAAAATTATACATCCCAAATTGCACTTTGTGACGTTAAAGGAGCATTGCAGAACTTTAAAGGTTACATATATATGTTGTTTTATTTCCCATACATGCCTTTACAATTGCCTGACGTGTAAAAATAGATTTCCTCAGTTTACCACAGTTGCCTATGTAGGCTCTATTAGTCAGTTCATGAGAGATTGATCTGGGTCACATTCTCTGGGTGTGCGCGTGGGTGTTCTGCACGCTCTCGTTCACCTGGCTACTTTGTTGAGTCTCTGCCGTAATCGATGCATTAGCAAGAGAACACGGACTAACTTCGATATTTATAGCTTTCTTACCTCAGAAGACATCAGACCTCTAAACAAAAGATGTGTCCCGTCGCAGCGGCAGATACTTTCCCTTTTCTCCCTTGCACGTGCATAACACTGGTGTCATTTCAACTAGTCGCCATAGGGGGCAGACTTCTGCCAAATCTCTGGAACTTGCTCCAGAGTTGCTCCTTTAATATTGAACACACAGATAATGCAGTGAGGATATGTTTCGATATATTGCACGACTCTAACCCTAACCTTGTTAAATGTGCTAGAAAAAGACTACAAGCTGTCTTATTCACAAAAAGGTGGTTGTAGAGACAGCAATTGAAGCAGAACCTGTGATATGGTAAAAAAACAAAACAAATATAACTTAGTTTGTTTTTTTCACTGAATAAATTTACTCACCGTGAAGGTTGGATATTTCTAAAATCTTCAGTGAGGTTTTGCTGTTGCAATAAAAGACATTTATTCTAAAAACTTTACCAAAGGATTACTTGCCCGTATTTGCTTCAATGGTTGTAAATGTTTCTGTGGGTAAAATCAGGAAGAATATTTATAGAACACTGTATGGCCTTTAAAGTGGCCATACTAGTGTTATAACTGGGTGAGTGTCAAGGGCTCATTCACTCATCCTTTATAGGTGCCGTAAAGCTCCAGATGGAAACTGCGGGGTGGCTTTCACCTAATTTATTGATCTCAAGAATAGGAAAGCCATGTCATCGTGCAGGACTTTCCAGATACACAAGAAATATGCTGAACTTGTTGTCTTCATTCAAAGTCATTATCTCTGTTATACTCGCTACTTACTATTTTTGTATTGCAACCCACCCCCATCGCTCTGCTTGTGACTGACTGAGGAAAAGCTTTATCTTCTGAAAGACCAAATTCCTTTTTTATAGAAAATGATCTTTATCACGAGACTTTTTTTTTTTTTCTTACGTCTGTAATTTAATGTTTTTTTTTTGTTGCTTATGAGGAAAAGTTTGGACTCTGTTACAGTCAATATTAAAGTAAAAAAAAAGAGACAGATTCTGAGTATTTAATCAAAGCTGGATTTGCCTGTGAGCTGCCGAAAATAGAAAAGCATAAATTCCATCATGCGGAGGATTTAAATGACTTTTCAGGGGCAGAAAAAGTACAGGCGACACCTTATAGCACATTATGAGTTTCTGATTTCTAGAAGACGATAACTTTAGTAATAATGTGTGCTTAAGCAAGTCACAATGATTGAATTTGAGGTTTAAATATATGCATAGTCAGTGAGACTCTGAATCTTTGAAACAAAAAGTCAAACGTCTGTTAAAATTGCTGAAATGAAATAACACAGGACTGAGAGCCCAGCTTGTCGTGATAGATTAAAAATGATGAATGCACATCATTTCCCTGCAAGGCCCTACTGTTCTACAAGAATATGAGAAGAAAAGAGCATTTTTGGTGTCAGACACTTGGTAATTGCCCGAGTCCCATGCTGTCTCCCTCTCAGAGCACTGTCTGCGAGAGGATCTTACTTAGAAAAGAATAAATAAAGAATTGGGAAAGGGCAGCACTGACAAAAGCAGCAGATTCTTTTTGCCGGCCGAGTTTAACAGCTTCCTGGCGATCTCAAAAATAGCAGAAAAATCAAATAAAGGTGGGTAATTTACTGCACAGTGTCGTATTCTATATTTCCTAATCTTTAAAAGATGGATGGTATATGACTAGTAGCAGCTACACTTGGGATGTGATGGATAACTAACAGGCATAAATCCAGATGTAAACTGCTTTCTCCTTGATAGTTCTAATTCTCTTGCTGTCGCTGCCACGGCTGTATAATACTTCCTCGAGCAAACATTGAGCGGGTCAATGAGCCTTTTGCACTGGAAAGCTGTGAAGTGTCTCAACACTTAAACCTCTGGGCTATTTTGCACTTTGTGTCAGCTAATGAGCAAAACACAGAGCTGTCATTATGTTTGATTATTGGTAAAGAGATTTATATACATATTAAATACGCTGTACTTACCAACTTGCCATAACAATATTTCACACTCGTATACAGTCTCTCTTTCGGTATAACATCTTAAAGGTTGAAGAACTCATTGTTTTTATCAGCAATTTGATACGTATGGCCCATAATAAAACATCCAGCTGTAAGAGTCGTTATCTGCTATTGATAGACAGTCACTTAAAAATTTTAGTAGTTAGATCATGATCTTAAGCTTGTGATCAGACCAGAAGTTTCCCTTGTCACTGTGCAGAATTTGATATTAAACTGTGTTTGCTGTATGTTCGTCAATGTCATATCCCTTAAAGAATTCCCATTTTTTTGTGATGATAAAATGTTTTCCAGTTATTACAGTGAAACAAAGTTTCGTTTTGTTTTGGCTCATATTTTTCATTCCATTTTATTTTCTCTATTCCCTATTATGGTTTTTGAACAAACTCATCACAGTATTTTCTACCTAACTGCTAAACAAGGTCACAGCCTACTGGCTTACCTATTTCGCTAACTCGCCATTTTTGTTTATCGTCGCAATTTTGTAGTCTAAGCTCAAGGCTGCAGAAGCTATAAGTGGATGAGTCAAAATGTTGGTTTATTGGGTGAATTTATCCGTGCAGTGTACTAAACAACCATATTTAGTACATTTGCATATTTAATTCAATGTATTTCTTTGTATAGCACCATTTCACAACCGATTTAATGTCAATTAAATGAGAATCATACAGGTTAAGAAGTTTTCTATCTGTTCAAACTCAACATATTGCATAAAGTCATTGACTGGCAGCATTCAGTTCTCGTTCTGGATGAACATGTTGCCACAGCGGACAGTCATTGGCATTGTGTCATTGACTTTGCAGCAATCCCTCATACTCTGCATGCATGTGGCGACAGTGGAAAGGAAAACTTCACTTCAACAGGAAGAAACCTCTAGCAGGCTGTGATGAATTGGAAACCTGTCCAGGGTGTAACACAGCTAAGCAGATAATCTCTGGACCATTTTAAGTCGACAGGTTTAAAAAGAGCACAGCTCTGCCAATAGCGATGTCTAGGAGAGAGACAGGGCTAAATACTAGACAACACTAAAGACAGGGCCAAGAGTATTATCCACAGAAGGAGAATAGGAAGTTGTTGGCAGCAATAGCCCAGCCGATGCCCCCTGAAGCATGGTGTCTGCTGGCTGCATATTCATATTTCTTTTGCAATACTCACTATTACCATCGTGTTGGATTACCTTTTTACTTTACCTTTTTCATAGCAAATAATTTAACCATCTCACACCTATATCTAGAAATTAGTTTGTTATCATTTCACTTTAGAATTTATGTTGACATTCTCTGTTATAACATATATTGACCAATCAGTGGAAGAACAACAGAAAAATTGCACCAGACGTTTAGTTTGAACCTTAAAAAAATGCAGATAAAAAAATTATTTTAACAATTAATATAGTGCTCTAAGAAATGTTTAGTTTAAATGCATGTTTGGACTCTACAGTTACTCTATAAGATGAAAAGGCAAAATGTAAAACGCCACCATTACTGTAAAATGTATTATTATTAATGCATAAATTGGTTGAAGAGTCATTTTTGATTTGCATTTTGTATGTCCGTGTATGGAATGCTGTAAATATTATTCTGTTCTTGAAAAATCCTACGATCAAGTCACCCCCTCTCCCCCAAGAAAAAAGAAATTAATGGGATTGGTAAACAAAACTGCTAGCTGTCTAAACCTATCCTTGCAGGGACACAGAGGGGCTGTTGCCTATCTCCAGCAGTCAATGGGTGAGAGGCGGGGTACACCTTGGACAGGTCATCAATCCATCCCAGGGCCACACAAACAATCATGCACACATGCACTCATACATAAGGGCAGTGTGGATAAACAGGCTGGGAGGAACCCACACATGAACAGGAGAACATGCAGAAAGACCTCAGGGTGGTTTAAACCCACAATCTCCAAGATGTAAGGCAACAAAACGAATCACCGTGCCACCCCCAAAGCCCATCTCAAACATCAGCTGATCAAAACCAATAAAATCCAATCCCTCATGGGGTTTTTAAACCGACTGTTACATTGTATTTAGCCCGAGGGGAGGCGAGGGCTTTAAATGGAAAATGTATGAGGGCTTTGTTTGACCGTGACAAACTCTTGTTGAGATCGACAGCACATGCACCTGCGACTGTCACTGTAGCTGCTGTGCAGACAATCGAAATGTTGATATCGGAGCCCAGCTCAGCGGTGATGGCACAAGATAAGACGTAGAGCTGGAAGCGCCGCAGGCTTTTCTCAGGTCTCTAAAGACTCTGGACGACTATTGCTTTCCTGTTCCCGTCCATGTTCTTCTGTAACGCTGACTCTGTAAAAGTCCACGTGCACGTTTGGGGAGGGTTAAACGATAACTGTGTTATAAACGCTTTTTTATTTCTCTTTTTAAGAATGACTGGACAGAAGCTGTGGACACAAGCAGCTGTGCTGGCGCTGCTGATGCTAACGGTGATGGCGGGCGAGGGCGGCAAAGCAGAAAAACAAGGTGATTCTCTCCACCCGTCACACTTATGATACAAGGAAGCAATTTGGACTGAGGATCCTCAAATTAAGAAATACACACGAAAGGCTCTATTCTCCAGGGCTATTAATGTACCAGAGCACAACTTAATAAAAATAAGTAAGTACTGCAAACAAAGGTTTTGGGGAAATCCAATTAGTCTCTTGTTTAGTAAAAAACAACAAAACAGCTAATTTGCAACGAAGAGAAAATAAGTCAAATACATTCCTCCAGGGTAAGGAAAATATGATTTTAGGTGGTTTTACATGCAAGGGAAAAAGTTTATTTGCTTTGGAAATTAGTACAAAGACCTGAAGCAATCACAAAGATCCAACACAGGAAATTAAAGGAAATTAAAGTTTTTGTTTACTTATAGTTCCAAAATGTAACTATGAAAAATAACTTGACTTAAGAAAATGCTATACATTTAGGAGACACAGTTTTCAGGTAAAACACACTAAAATAACAGAAATGCTGTACTTTATTGACTATTTACTTTTAAACCAGAAAAGGAACTGACTCTGATTCCCTGACTCTGAAAATGATCCAGACACTAGAAGCTATTCACATTTTGCCACGCGTGTCCCCACCCTTTAGGGAAGAAGGAGCGGAAATCGGACTGTGGAGATTGGCAGTGGAGCGTGTGCGTCGCCAACGAGGGCGACTGCGGACTGGGCACCAGGGAAGGGACACGCACAGGTACTGACTGCAAGCAGACCATCAAGACCCAACGCTGCAAGATCCCCTGCAACTGGAAGAAGAAGTTTGGAGGTAAAGATGCGTGCTCAGTGTCCAGACATGTGGACACATTGTGCAGTGCTGTAAAATAAAGACTTGAAATAAATGAATCTTTTATTGCAAGATCACAATCTCACACTAACCGATTTAGCAAGAATATACAGCCCTTAATTCAGAGTGGAGGAATCTCTTGGTCAGAAGTAATGCCATTTTGTTGAGATGGTTGAGACGTCTGCTGAATTTCTGGAAGAGGCTACTGGATTTTTGCTTAAGATGAACTGGTATTACAAAGCCTTCGTGATGCCATGCATTCTAACAAAGTTACAAAGGGATTGGAGAAAAATAAGCCCACGGCATCATGGATCTTTCACTATACAAAACAGAGGACATGAGATAAGGTCTTTTTCCAACACATTCATCTATCTGAAACAAAGCACGGATATCCAGTCTCAGCAGAGGTAGTCAGATCCTAGGTATTTACAGACAGAACAGACATTATTCCGACATTAGAAGTTGGGTTGCTACAGCTGTCGGTATCTTTCCTCCTCGTCATTAAACCTGACAAACACCAGTATGCGGCTGGATAAGGCTTTGAAATCACAGATTTTATGAGTATATAACCACGTAACCTTTGTGTTATGCATGGGTGCCGTTTGTATGAAAAGACGTTTTCAGGTGTGATGGCTAAATCCCCAAATAACCCCCCACCCTCTTTATAGTGGTGCTAAAGTGTGAAGTATTGGGCTTCATTTTGCACCAAACAACTTGGAGGATTCCACAAACGATCACCTAACCCGTCTGTCTGATGCTGTGGGTGAGAGGGGAAGTATGGCAACGGCATTGGGGCTAAGTAGAGGAGGGGAGGGGGGTTGGATGGAGGGGCAAGGTGGAGGCTGGTGCGTGTCGTGGATCGGGTCATTCTTACAAGAACTCCTACAAATGGCTGTTAAATCTAAACAGTTTCGGGGGGGGGGGGGATTTAATGGCACAGAGGGTAATTTTTCGTTGAAATATTGATGGATAAAGGAAAGAAAACGGACTTGAGCAGTTTCTCATTCAGGGCAAAAGGGTCAAGTGCTTGGAGACCACTAGGGGTCTTTCTTTGCACGGGCGTGTCTCCGCTGCATTTATAAGCTTGTTTTGGTTACTCCCTAACAAATCTTCCTGTTTGCTAGTTCTCCCGTTGCCCTGCCTGCTCTTCTTTGCACTGCCTGGCCTGTTCTCTGTCTGTTTGTAGCCTTTGTTCCTCCGATCAACCGCAGTTCTCTTGCCGTGGGTCATCCATAGAACTTTATATGACATTACTACAGGTGCCACCAGTGATTTTGTTCGTGTTTTCTGGAAAATAAATGTATCCAAATCTTAGGCTGAGTTTTTAAGTGTGAAAAAATACTACTGCAAACAGATTTCTGCACAGGCTTTTTTCACTCTTTTCACCAGGAGTGGCGACAAACCTGTCTATGTTTGTAGCTGATTAGTGTTACCAGTGCAAGTCACTTGAACTGGCATTTACCATTTATCTAAGAACGGTGTAGAAATCCAGCATTGTATTCATAGTATTTTAGCTATTGACTAACATACCCAGAGAATTCCACCTTTGTACAAGTACATGATTTCCATTTGTTGCTCCACTCCTCCTCATAATCCATTGTTGCAGGCAAACAATGGCCTCATTTTCAGAACAGGGAATGCATAAGCTAGTTAATTAGAGGTACAACAGAAATGTCTGCTGAGAATATGATACATTGTCATGGAAATAACCGTCCAACAACGTCATTACCAGCACGACAGAGTAGCAGGCATTGTTTTTTACCTTGTTTGTGGGGGTGTGTAAAAGGAACCACCATGAATATGGTTTGGCAGGTTCAGTCCGAGAGCGTCACAGCTGTGAAAGACACATTCTCTAAACATTTCACATTTCTACCTTACACAAACAGCAATTTCTAAAGGAGAAGTTGTCCAGCACGTCATTGTTTTGGCACAAAAAAATGACAACCCAAGCTATCTCTCGTTGCGAGATAGCTTGGGTTGTCTTCTTTGGCTTGGATCTCTGCAGCTAAAATCTCCACCGGTGACAAGCCTGGGGGAGATTTGTTCCCATGGTGAGACCTGTAAGACAGCCGTCCCCTGCTTTGCAGTGGGCCTGTCAGAAATGATGAAGGAGTGCAGGATGGCCCTCGCCAATTGGACGTACAGATTACGGCAGCAAAAGTTTTGAAAGGGCGCCGTTAAGTCCCATCGACACAGACTTTAATTAGAAGGAAGTTGCTTGGGCAAAAGAAAGTGAGCATAGCATTGCAATCCCACTTTGTGGTAAAAACAGTGAGTGTAATATTAATACAGTGCATCAGGATCACACAAGCTGGACGGCCTTTCACTATGATGGAGTTCTGACCAGTCAGCACTCAGCTGTAAAGTTGACTCTAGCAAACATGTCCAAAGAGAGACATCTCAAAACACCTTGCCTGCACTGCAAGGATCAGAATTTGCCATCATGTTAATGCCACACAGGCATAAAGGCCAACCATTGCCACTTACTCTAATATATAGTGCATCATCTCAGGTCTGCTTGCACAAAAAATGCATTTAGACTCAGCGATTCTGAGGCTGGAGCAGCATTTAGATTATGTGCTACTACTAGTCAAATCATTTTAGCAACATTTGACATACAGGAGAAGTGAGAAAGAAGTTTTATACTTACAATTAGAAAGCAATCCAACTATGGCTAAAGACTAATTTCAACATTATTTATGAAAAATCGAAAGATCAACTTTGTTTTTTGTTTTTTTTACACAAAGGGGTTCACAAAGCACAAGCAATCTTTTAAATAATCTTTATCAGTGTAGAGTAATTCAGTCAATGTTTGTCCAGTTAATATTGTGTTCTTTTCGCACTTGCATTTTTCAAAGGCCATTCAAAGAATTCAGATAGTTAATTTAATTTTTTTCACAAGAGCAACGGTTACATAGACCCTATATTACATTTTCTTTAATAATGTTGTCAGTGTATTTAGATTAAACACAATAACATGTGGAATTATAATTGGTCAACTGCTAACACCAAAGTAGTCCTTTAACTCAGCCTCTAGTCACAAAGAGAATATCAATCTCCAACTTGGGCTAGTCACTCATCCCATAGGCACATTTTTGTGGCTATATGATGTGTTTTCCCACATCAAGTCGTGGTGGTGATCCCAGGTGGTGCCCCGGCTTGGTAAGTTTTATCAAAATGACTGCTTTACTAAACTGTTCCATCTTTGGACTACTACAGGTAGATGCTGACCCCAGCAGACCAGTACCATTCCACATAAACCTGCAGTTCTAAAGATAAGATGACCCAGTTGTCTGGCCATCACAATTTGGCCCTTTTCAATATCACTTAAATACCAAGGCGGGCCCATTTTTCCTGCTATTAACAGGAAAAACTGTTTACTTGCTCCCTGATATATCCCACCCACTGAAAGGTGCAGCAGTAAACAGATAATCAGCGTTGTTCACCTCAGTTTTCATAATGTTATGTCCTCGTATTTGACATTTAAAACAAGTACAGAATCTCATCTTAGTCCTTTTTAGCCTGTTCATGTATTGCAAATTTCCACTCTTGTGTTTTTATTGCCCTTTCATTACATATTTTTATTGCCTTTGCTTAAATGCACGCTGTGGTTCAGCCCTGTGGTGCAAATGTTTTTCTAAGCTTTAATTGACATTTAAAGCTTTTCAAATGCACAACGCAGCACAAAGTCAAAAGAGGCAGCTGTTAATAATTCTGCAGAGTCATTGTTTTTGCTCAGAGAACCCGAAATATGGAGGTACCGTCGGGACTGGTAACAGAGGTCACAAACACTCTAACTAATGGCTCTGAATGCATCACATAGAGGGAAAACAGTCACACGGTGTGCCAGAATGACTATAACGATGCATTTTAACAACACAAAGTTCAAACCCTTTCTTGAAAACTTGACGTGATTTATGTATAAATGTATAGTTTCAGCTAACACAATACATCTGGACATTAAGCTAGTGAAAAAGCATGTAAATCTTTCTAGCCCTAACATTTACCAAAGTCTTAATGTGATTATGTGCACAACCCATTGCAAAACGTGTATTTATTTAACTTAATTTACATTGTTTATGATATTGAATTATTTCTTTGACAAAGACAGGCAGGAACTCTTAGGTATCGGGCCAAGATTTGAAAACTACTTTTCACAGATGTTCTCCATCTAATCTTTGCAGCTATGGTTGCAGAAAAAAAACAAGGGTGTCTGATTTTGGGAGCTGAATAAAAATAAGTGCTTTAGTTTTTAATTGTTTAGCGAAAAAGATTAAAACTATTTACTGATTTCCAGTTGAATTAACGCACTGTTTGTGTTGCTCTAATATACTGTGTGAAAGTCCAGTAAAACACACGTCTGAAAAACTTCAATACCTTTGCAACACAGCATGCTGTACGTGCCGCCTCAGAATGTAGCACAGCCT
The DNA here is from genome assembly GCF_011125445.2 of Fundulus heteroclitus. Classification (NCBI taxonomy): domain Eukaryota; kingdom Metazoa; phylum Chordata; class Actinopteri; order Cyprinodontiformes; family Fundulidae; genus Fundulus; species Fundulus heteroclitus. Next base: position 19,006,880 of record NC_046377.1, read on the forward strand.
CCTGATAAATTGCCAACAAGTGGGATATCTTTCTCTGTCTCTGTGACATAAATTATGGTTGTGAAGCGAACGGGGCTTTCAAAGTTGGCTGCCCAGGAAGTCCCCGGAGGATTCCTGCAACAATGCCCCTGTCACTCCCTCTCTCTCTGCCTTCCTCCCCTCCTTTACCTCACCTCTCCTCCCACCTCACCCCATGCTCTGATGAGCACTCTGGGATCTCGGCTGCGATGACACCGGCTTTCATGTGAGAGGAAGCTGACGAATGAGTGTCACGGCCTCGAGGGAGCCTGACCAGACTGGCAGCGAAATAATGCAGGAAGAGAGATGAGAAGCGTGGCCTCATAGTACACAAACACTTAGTTGCACACTACCCACACTCTGTAAAGCCACTTCTATATCATACACCGGCAGCTAATGGCCTTTCCGGGAGCAATCCTGCGTCCCTTTTGACTGTTTAAATGCACCCTGCAAATATGTGTCATTTAAAGGCGCTTCCATCGGGCAGCGCCGACAGATTGTATCAGTGTTATAACTTAGGAGGGAGCCAGGTTGTTTTTGATTACATCTGTCTGTTGGTGGTTTCATCATACAGCGAGTGTAGGATCAAAACCTTGTATTCACACCTGCTCCTGCATTGGAAATCATCCTTTCGCTGTAAAGAAGGCTCCTCATCAGGTCACTTTGTTGAGAACCAATGGATTAATGCATCAGGCGGCTATCAAACATGGCCTATTCACATACACTGCAAAAACGGAACTAAAAATAAGTATTTTCAAGTCAAATTTTCTTGAAATGAGTGAATTAGTCCTTCATTTAAGCAGGTAAATTAGACTATTTGCCAATGGAATGAAATTTTTGCACTTAAAACAGGAACAACTCATCTCCATAGTCTTATTTAGAGGGCAGAATATCTAAATATCTTATTTTAGGGGTTGAAATACTCACTCCATTGGCAGATAATCTTATTTACCTGCTCAAATCAAGGACAAATACACTAATTTCAAGAAAATTTGACTTATTTTTAGTTCCGTTTTTGCAGTGTATCTAAGAACTCTGGGGGCTTTGTTCGATCAGCGCCTGCATTCAGAATGAGGAGAAAAAATGTTTTCTTGCTGCTATTTCACCAATTTTTCCCCCTGATTTTGTCTTTGAGAGGGTACGGTCTGACTCGTGTGTGTGTTTTTGTGTGTGTGTGTTACAGGGGAATGCAAGTACCACTTCCAGGACTGGGGGGAGTGCGACCTGGCCACGGGGAAGAAGAACAGGACTGGGGTTCTGAAGCGAGCGCTCATGGATGCGACCTGCGCCCCCAGCGTCACGGCAACCAAGCCATGCGGGAAGATTCCCAAGACCAAGCTGCAAGGTAAGCCGAGAGAACGGAACCATTGCTGGATAAAGGGGGAGGCCTGGCTGGACAAGCTGGGCCTGACAGAAACTGTGAGGATTCACAGGAACCGTGCTGGAAAAAAGAAAAAAAAACACGTCTGTCTGAGGCAGAAAGGAAAATTAGTTTACTGCTGAGCTTCAGAAGCAACAACAGAGCTTGGATGGATTCTAAATGAAGGTATCAATGAAGGGGCAAGTTTAATAAAAAAAATAAAAAATCAATAAAACTATGAAAGGTTACCTTTTTGTTTGCTTTTTATTCTGTAACGTCTTACAGCTTTAGGGCCTCCAGTGATGCAAGAATCACAGGAATCAAAAACAAACGGGAAGAGTAAGAAAGACCGGGCAATATAAATCTTTATTTGTCATTGCATTGGTACATGCCAACGAAATTTGTCTTCTGCATTTAATCTATCCCTTAGGGAGCGGTGGGCAGCTTTTTCCAGCACTCGGTGTATCTTCAGAGCTGGATATGCACAGCAAAAGAAAATGCAAGCTCATAAATGGCCTATAAACTGTGGATTAAGAGCTTTTATCTATCTATCTTCTATTTCAAAAATATTTCTATCTATCTATCTATCTATCTATCTTTAATTGTTAAAAAGCTTAAAAGGAGATGTGCCCATTGACCAGTGGAGATTGGCACCAGGCTCTCCGCCATAATGAATGGATGAGTATAGAAAGTACGGATCTAAGTACGGATGGATGGATGGATAGATGGATGGATGGATGGATGGATGGATGGAAAAGAGATATGTTGGAAGCAGCAGTTGTCCCGTTACACTGGACTGCATGGAAAAGATTGCTCTCCACTCTGCATCTCTGCTCTCTCTGCATCAGAGAATTGTAATGTACCAATTACTGCATCTTGGATGAGAATATCACCAAGGTTTGGAAATCGTTTAAAATCTGCACATTTTGAAGGAAATTGCAGATAGGATGGTAGATGTTAAAAATAAGAATATTTTTTTACTTGGAAAAATATCTTCCCTCCACATTTTTATGTCAACACATTAAAAAATATGAGCCTGTTGCATATTTACCACAGCGTTGCATCACTACTACTTCAAGGAACACTTCAAACAGGAAGAGAGAAGACGGGCTGATTCAAGCTCTAAAAATATGTTGTTTTGTCCTTGAGGTGTAATATATGCCTATGGGCAGAGGTATGGCCTGGGTTGGCCCAGGTTGGGGTGGTGCTCGGTCCTGGCCTCAGCTTGTGGCTGCAGCAGTCTGCTCTCCACCATCCCACTGATGGGGATCACCTTCCAGGTCTGGGGCCTGGACGCCCCTCTGGGGTATCTGCACCTGGACCTGGGAGTATAGGATGTGTGGTGATTTCAAGTGTGTGTGCAGCATCTATTCTCATGTGTGGTTATGAGCGTTTGCATGTGTGTGGGCTTTAGGGTGGGATCGTGTGACTGTGACTGCGTGCCTGTGTTTATGTGTTTGTCTCTTTGTCAGGTTGGGTTTGGGACTCTTCCTCTCCTGGGACATCTGAGATCTCCACTAACTGTGGAGCCCGTCCCCCTGTCCGGCTCCCTGCTAAGATAAGATAAGATAAGATAGACTTTATTGATCTCACAGTGGAGAAATTCACCTGTCACATCGGCTCTTATAATCAGTGAAGGTGCCAAAAGGAGGAAAAGGTGAATGAGATATATATACAGTGTGTCCTCATATATACAGAGGATCGGTAAAAAAATAATTAAATAAAAGATTTAAGGTGACTTATATACATATGGATTTGACATTTTACATTAAAGTTGTACCAGGTAAGGAACAACAGTCAGGTAGTGAGATAACTATAACAGCTGAAGTCTCTTATTTAACAGGATTATTGCCAAGGTTATTGCACAGGGTATTAAATTAAATAGTATTGCACAGTAATTATTGCACAAGTTATTGCACTTATAGTGCAGCAGGGATGAATGACCTGCGGTAGCGCTCCTTTTTACAGACAGGATGTCTAAGTCTGTCGCTAAAGGAGCTGCTCAGCTCCTCTACAGTCTGGTGCAGGGGGTTCCTCTCCAACACACAGCCCACGATGGCCGAGTCATCGGAGAACTTCTGGAGGTGGCAGCTGTCCGTGTTGTAGGTGAAGTCTGAGGTGTAAGGCAAGGCAAGGCAAATTTATTTATATAGCACAATTCAGTACAGAGACAATGCAAAGTGCTTTACATGATTGAAATATAGGAAAATAAAATAGAATAAACGGGGGGAAAAACAAAAGAAAAGCATGTCAGTTATGCCCTTAACAGGTTTTCTTTCTAATTATTTGTAGGTACAAATTAGTTTTGGGGGTGGGCAGCAGAAGGAGTGGCTCACCCGGGGCACCAGGAACCACCACGGCTATGGCAACCAAACATAATTTACAACCCAAAATTACAGCATGTAAAAATGAAAACTAGGTCTGTTCCCAAACTGGTGAAAATTATAAACACAAAAAAAAATGCATATTCATATAGAACTGCCTGTACAACAATGCATTTAAATACTGTTGATTTATTGTGAGAATTATATTTTGTAGTTTCACTAGAAAGCATTCACACCTGTTCAAAATTGGATGCCTTCCAGTTTAATTCTGAAGAGCTAAGGGTGTGAACACTTATACCCTGACCATGTTTAAATATACTCAGACTAATTATAAACTAAGTCTGCAAAATAACAAAAAATCTATGTATAATTAAGGGGTGGGAATGCTTTCTGGTGGCACTTCAAACTATGTATGCATTTTATTACAAAACAACAAAGGAAGAACCCCCAGATAACATGATGAAATATCTACAGCTTCAAGAAAGCTGATGTAAAATTTATATTCCAGTCTTTTACAAGAATTGCACAAATATTTTAAGGCAGGTTTCTGGGAAACATGCATACAATTGGAAAGTGCAAGCCTTTTCAGGGCTATGAATGTTCAGGAAGTTCTTGAATTGTCAAATAAAATGCCATTTAACTTGATGCAATCAAAAGAGAAAAAAAAGGAAACTGTTTTCTACCGTAAGGTGACTGTAAACGAGCCAGGGGGTTTAAATCTGTGGGGTTGTCTAATTTATCATAGGTGGAGGGTGTTGGTTGTCTCTGTTTCTTCTACCAAACTGCTGAGCACAGCTGTTTTTTGATGAGGCCTTGTTTTGATGAGGCCTTGTTTTGCTCATATCACGTTGGTCAAAAGAATCCTGGATTTATCTTAATTAGACTGATTATGCATCAGAATATGTATCAGCTTGCATCAGGACTGAACTTCTATAATCTTTCTGATAATTACTGTGCGAGTTCAGTAGATTCTCGCCTTGTCTCCTCAAGCATCGCACACTGATTGCATCTTTGCTAAATCCAACAAACCCTCGCAAATGATTTAATCTCAGGCAATGTCATCTGTGATTTGCATTCACATTCAATGCTCCATCACCCTGAAGGAAATCCTCCTACTTAACTGGGAAGCCGAAGCTTTGAGTGACAGCGCCAAACCCGGGCTGAGATAGTTAACTCACTATTCAGCTCTAATTACAGGCTTTTAGGTTTCCTCAGCCATGCCAAAGTCAGCGAACTCTGGAACAATGTGAGTTTCTAACTGTGATCTTCGCTGGTAAATGGAGAGTAATCAGAAAACTTGAGTAGCAACAAGTATTGACCTAATGGGAAGAAATGTAATCATGTGAACACTCCTAGAATACATCACTGTCTGGTATGAAAGCTGGGGAGAAGCACTCGATTCACTGTCGGTCAGTGCTGCTTGTAAATCCTGCAAACAAGGATGTAAATTACCCACTGTCAATGCCCCATTGTCTAAACTGAATTATTATGAGTCTGGCAATATTGCCAATGGCTATAAGCCGGCTTTATCGCGCTCAGCAGATGACGAGCGGGAACACAAAGTTTGCACAAAGAGTTTGCCCAACCTTACCGTCGCTTCGTCAAATAACCACAATCAATGAGATTCAGTCTCACAAATACAAGGTGATGTGAACACCTCTTGCAAAGTGTTGAGCCATTTAATGTCTGTCCTCTTTGCGCGTTACAGTTTAACCCTGTGTAGATGAGTTGTATTTTATAGATGCATCGTTAGAGACAGTTTTGAGGAAATTCGACCTACTTGCCATTTGTGTAATTTCCCGTCTTCTTTACATAAAAACGACACACTGGAAAGAGTAGAATTGTCATAAAAATGTTATAGAACAAAGAATGTTTCAGTGACTATTATTGCTGCCAAGTAACAAAATCAATGGGTTCAATTTATTTTTTTAAGTAGCTTGCAAAACCAGCCTTCAGAGGAAAATAGAAATAGCAGTCTTCTGCATTATTTTCTCATTCTACCCAGCTCATTAAGATTTGCCTGCATTCATCTATGCGCAGCTCTTTTATGGTCTCGCCACAGTGTTTTGATGGGTCTGGACTTTAAGCAATTGCAAAAAAATTTAGTTTGAGTGTGGATTTAAAAGTCTTCAGGTCAAATCTGTTTGTCAATCATTTGTTTAGGATGTGCCCCCTCCTTTGTTTGGTTTACCTCTTTGGTACATTGGACAGAGTATTTGCTATCACATTGCACCACAACCCACATTTACAGGTGGACCAAAATGTGTTAGTCAACACCACAGTTCAGATTAGCTTTCTCTCCTGCTAAAAAAAAACTAAGTAGACTACTTATGGAAACAAACTTGGGTCTGTTTAAAGTAGTCACGACTTCTGGTTGATGTTATACGCAGAGTTGTAGCATGCATTTATACCAGGGAAGTCTTTTGGTCCACGTGTTTGGTTCAAATCAAAAGTGGATTTTATTTTGTGGTTGTTTGGTGTAGTTTGTTTTCACATTGTACATTTTGCAAGTGTGCAAGTGAACTATATCTTGTAACGGTGCCATACGTGACAATTGATGCTCCCATCAGACAGAAATTACCAGGCCAGGACGTAGGACAAGCTCAATATTTACAAAAACAGACATTGAAGTCCGATGTGCTGGGCACATTTGTGCTGCCATGACAGATGCAATATCATTTTGAATGTCAAGAGCAGCTCATTCAATGCAAATTTAATTCTGATTTTGGAGCGGTCTCAGCAGACGATGCACTCTATGTTCCCTAACGCAGAGTTCAACCTGGATAGACTCTCACAGAGAAAGGATGCAATTGGAGAGATTAAATAACAAAATTAGAAAGTTCTTTGGCGCTTGGACCCCGACAGAAGACGTGAAAACTGTGAATGTCTATGAGCTTGAATGTTAATTTTAGGATTAGGATTAGTGAAGTCTTCCCCCGGGGTCCTGACACTGGTGGTGGAGGCCGTAGGGGAGAAGTAGTCAGGTGAAGCTTGTGAGCGTGAAGGAGGAGTTTGGGTGGAGGATGGCTGAAGCTCAGCTAAAGAGCAGGAGAATCCACGAGTAGAGCGCCTATTAAGCACAGTCTTGTGGAATAGTAGGATGAGGACGCAGATTGACTGGCATAAGGACGCTTGCCGAGGTAATCAGTAGATGCAGGTGTGTGAATCTTCCAGTTTGAACTTTTGTCTAAACTTCATTAGTAGCGTTATCAACACTAAGGGCTTATTAAGGTGCATGTTTCCTGTAGTTGGGTTGGATTGAGTCCAGTTTGTATTCAGACCAGAAGCGAACTGCACCAGAGTCTGTTTGGAAGCAGATTAGATTTGATTTCAGCAATAAATCCTTAGATTTAAGCCTTATTCCAGTCAATAAAGAGGAAACTAGCTGTAGAGACAGTGGCAACTGTTTTGTACCAGCAAAATAAAGCTCATGTTTAGTTAGAAAGGTAAATGTTGTTGGTATTTTTGTGGGAAGCCTCAAAGTCACTTTTGACGAATAACTGCAACTTCCAGCTTAAGACAAGCCTCAGTTTGCCCATAATTTTACGTATTACTGAGGAATAATGAGGAAAAGGTATTAATTCATTCCATAATGCTAGAGCTGTGCAGAGGTCTAAAGCTGGCCATTGCATGTTGTGCTCTTTGACACTAACAAAGTCCATCTAAATCCTTGAAAGACATAGTTATAAATGTGCAAACTCCACAACTAAATATGACTTGATAAAGACATTTTCAGTTGCAAATACTGCATAGCTCCACTTGACCTAATGTATGAATATATTCAGAAGGCACCTATTTTTCCTGCTTTTCCGTCTTAATTAAATAGGAGCATTTTTTTTTGGTGATGCATTGGAACATGTGAACAAAGCAGTCCTTTGTGTATGCCCAGAAGTGTGACTCTAGGTCAAATTGAGTTTGGTTTACAGCCGTGTGTGTTACATTGCAGGTTCACCTGTTCACTTTCAGCGAGAGCCGACTGCAGGGATGCAAAGTGACAATTGTAGAGGTGTGAGAGCTGAGGTCAAAGGAGAAGCAAAGCGGGGATGACAGAGGTCCAGATGAAGGGATGCGGTGGGTGGGAAGCTATCTGCAGGACGTGTGATTTCATGTAACTGCCTTTTGGAAGATAAGCCATTGGTAGCAGAAGGGCTACTTGGAAAAAGAAAGAGGGTGTGACGAGTTTACATATTTCAGAAATATAATCTGAGCTGTGGGATAAAAAAAAAAAGACCCAGAAAATTAAATGTTTGGCTTCTGACGGGCTGAGATGAAGACAGGACAGGCCAGCTAACCTCCAACCGGACACAAACCTGCTGCGGAAAATCTGCAATTCTAAACAGTAACGCTGGGCTTTGGAGATAGGTTTCCTCAGACAGCAGGTTCTGTGTTGGGGGCAAAATTTGTCATTTGCACATCCCAGAGGAGACGATGTTCAGGGGCCCCATTGGGAGCGGTGTGAGACCCAGAGTTGCATGTCTTTGCTGTTCGTTCCAGGTGAAACACAGACCACATGGAGCAAAAAGAAAGAACAGGGAATGACAAAAATGAGGCATTGTGCGTGCCTTGTGAAAATCTCAAGGTCCCACGGCCTTTCATTCAGCCGAACAGGAGAGAGCGCAGCAGGAGGGAACATTTGGACGCCCGCTTTGGTTTCAGCTTTAACAAAAGCCTTTGTTTGGATAAATATGGCAATCTTCAAAATTGCGTAGAGCACACTTATGCCCCCCTTTTTTTTTTTTTGCATAAACAGGTGGTGTTCAGATTTCAAAAGACAAAGACAAATTACATTATTGCTCACAGAGCAAATGGTTTACAGAAGGTAGTGAGCCTGGAGACAGTCAAAAAAATGTCTCAGGTTTAAGATTACTCAATTTTTCCCAGGTTTTTATGTCACTTTAAGCTTTTTTATGCTTGTAAATCAAGCTGATGTTCCAGTAACAGAGCAAGAAAATCCTTGGAGAAAAATAAAACTCATGTTCAGGCAAAGTTCAGACACTAATGTTATCATTTTACATTTATAAATCAGCAGAACTGGTCTTTAATTATGTTTGGCACTTGTCCCTGGTTTTAGCTCTCTAATCTGGAGCCTGTCTGTGACAGCCCAAAGGTGATCAAAATGAAATACAGCAGCTGCAGCTAGAGCTATGATGTGTGGCTGCTAATTTAAATTTGACATGTTATCTTAAATAGATCTCTTTTTGGTTCTTCTGTTAGAGCTATAGGAAAAGAAAAGACATTTAACATCCTGAGTTGGGCTGGTTATAGTGTTGGAAAAAATATTACTTGAAAGGATATTCAAAAGGATTTTGCTTAAAGCCGCACGACACGAGCACGAGCACGAGCAAAAACAGAGTCATTACATCCTGAAATTATAATTATGATGATTGTATTCTGATCTTTACAAAATCCGACTTTAAACCCACCAAAAATCGTTTTAAATTAAGGCCAAATCATTCAATGAAGCTCTCACAAAACGTCTCATTAAACTTTTAATGAATTTTATGAATTCTTTGAGGTTAATGTTATAAAGTAGGGTCTGGATGGATGGCTTAAGGTTATGAAAACCCCCTGTCCATTCATAGTGCAAACGCACATCAGTTAATTAAAATATTGACAGTTCATTTATTTCCATGATATAAAAAGTGAAACTTGGGGTAGATTCATTAAACACAAAATGATGTTTTGAATCTTAATTTCTGTTGATTCTGTTGGGTACGGCTCACAGCAAATTAAAACTGAGAAAATTGGACTATTGTGAATGACCAATAAAAAAAATAAAAAAATTTTAATACCAAAATGTTACATTACAGCCTACGCAATACGGGGGAAGAATGCATTTTACTGGTGTCCAACACCCATTTAATGACCTCTAAGCTCATTGCTAAAAAAAAAAAAAAAAAACAGGCCGGCTGTTAAAAGTGAGTTGGTGAATTTGTAGAAAGTTTAGTGGAAGAAAAAGTGGGGCAGAAAAAGCTGCACAAACAACAACAACCGCAGCCTTGGGAACATCGGAACAAACAGAATTCTGAGGTCCAGTGGGAAGTTTCCTCAGTCACTGATAATTTATGACATTTACTGTATTTTAACACCTCCAATGTACATGTTTTGAATCTTTAATGAAGATTTTATTACTCATTTTTTTGTCTAAAGTTAAATGGTTAAGCTTTCTTTCGTTACACAGACCAAACTCTGTTTTTAGTATTTTAAGTCACATTTTGAGCAGAAATGGTGTAAAAACCCACAAAACAAACATAACATGAATTGTTTCGTTGTCAAGTAAGCAACGTGCCAATTTCAACGTCCACAGAAATCGTGTGACTGTGGATTTGGAAAGGTTCGAGCTGTTAAAAGTAGCAACACCTTGACCGCCGCTGTGCTTGAAAAGCGGAGAGGAGCTGTGACATCCAACATGCAAATGCGGCACAGTCCACTCGAGCCTCCAGAATGAGAGTCCCTATCTCACACGGAGTGGCGAGAACAAGTGTGAGAGCGAATCCTCTCCCTCCGCGTCTCTCTCCAGGGAGCAGAATGTGCTGACACAAAAAGACGAGAGGGGGGGGGCGGGGGAAGAAAGGGACAGAAAACATTCCAACAAATTAAAGCAAGCAATCAAACGGGACGGCGTAGCAATTTCAGTATTTGCATGCCTCAGAGCACCTTGTGCATCTAAATTCTGCTCCCTGCGGAAAGTTGGCAGCCGAAAAGAAAAGATTTCCAGGAAGATTTCTGAGCGCCGCACTCTGAGAATGTTAAAAGGGTGAGACACCACTGCTCAAATCTCATTGACTAAGCATAAGTTGTTGCAGCTCAAAACTGCTTGCCAGCATGTTATTAAAGGATTTGCGAGTTGCGGAGGTGTCCTTTTAACATAATCCCTGCATAGGAACATTAATTTAAGATTTGAGTAGTTATATATTACTACCACGTTTCCAGGTGGTTCCATACATCTCCTTTCATTAGCGACTGAAACTCATTAATTAGATCCGCTCAATTTATTCGACTGCCGGTTGGAACTTTGAAAGACTTTAATGAAAGTACTATACAGCGACGCATTTGGCATTTCACTCATCGGGTTAGGGTTGTACCAGGTTTGGTGACAATTATGAATGAGGGACCATCTGATTTAAGGATTAATTGCTCTAAAAAAATCCCTTAGTACAGTTAAAGGGTTTAAATAGATCAGGGGTGTCGAGCTCCAGTCCTCAAAGCCGGTGGTGTCCAGCATGTTTCCTTTGCTGGGCACAGGCCTGCTCCAACAAGTTCTGCAGGAGCCCAGCAATCAGCCATTCATTTGACCCTGACGTGCTGGACCAAGAAACATCTAAAACACCCAGGACACAGGCCCTTGAGGACTGACTTTGGGCATCCCAGACATATAAAAAAAGAGCAACAGCGAGGCGGATCTTTCTCAGGAGGCAGTTCTGCCACCAAGACAGAAATCTGATGACAGAAAGAGCCCTGGAGACGCCCTGGAGGGTTTGTTTCATAGCGAGAGGAAAGCTTTTCTTACCGGCTGCATACTGTACGTACATAGATCAGTCAGAGATCAGTCATAACTTAATGTCTGATCTCCTCAGTGACGTGTTGTGTTAAGTAGCTGGTTAAGCCCAAAGGGGTATCCAGATCTCCAACTATAGACTGACAGCGTTTTTTTCTTCCTTTTGAATTTTTCAGCGTACTGGTATAAGAATAGATTTTATTTTTAAAACTATGTGTATATTTTCGTTCTTTGTCGCAGTGCATAATTTTCTGGTATGTCCGGTTGCAGTGATGGCTTCTTATGGGCGGTGTTGCTCAATGTCTACCTTCCCATCAGGGCTGACATGAGTACTCAGAAATAGTAAATAAACTGTCAAACATGATTCACGCCTAACCCTTTATTACTGAATAACTTTCTTGTAGGTTAGGGTTAGGGTTAACCCTAACACCCACCCTACCCACCGTCAGTCCAGGGGGAGTTGGAACCCTCTGTGGTGGGAAGATGTCCATTCTTGCTGCAGAGAAGGTGCATAGCATGCTTGTGGGAGTGGAAATGGGAATAAGATATACAGTAAAAGGGATTTACATGGTAGCAAGTTGTTAGCGTTGTGGAGAGAAGGTCCTCGGGTCAAGTAGCCAGGGCCATTCTGCACAGCATTTGCATGTTCTCCTTGTGCATGCATTGGTTCTGTCTGGGTACAAAAGACAATACATAAATCTGCGTACCACCCAGGTGTGGTGTGCAGAATTGTGGAAGTCTTGACGCTGGGATGACAGTTTTTTTTTAATAAAGATGTAGGGCATGGCCTGGGGATGCATGTGAAAAGCAGCGGCTGGCCCAGGATGCCATTCACGCTTCAACCTTCCACAGAAGTCATTGGAAAAGTTCACAGCCATTTGCTTTCCAAAACAAACCTCCCTGGATTTCTTGATGAAGCAAAATAAAATAAAAAAAGGTCCATACTGTAAAACTACCAACCTATTTTAAGGATTAAATTAGGCTAAACTACAGTTATTTTTATTTTTATTAGTGTTTGGGATCTTTTAGTTGCACAATACATAACAAATGAATCATACTTGTAAAGAAACCTAATGAAGCCATTTCAGTAGCAAAACAAATTAAGACATTTCTTCTTACATGAGAATAGAGTTTATTTACGTCACACCCTTTTATCATTTGTGAAACCAAACCTCCTTAGAAATATCATGAAGTTTCCATTTTTAAACTGGCCTTATGAAATTTAATTACCCTTTGTGGCACATTTTTATTAAATATGTCATTTTATATTTCTCTTGTATCATCATTTGCATAAACAAAACCTTAGGGATGAAAATAGGGAAGTAATAAACAGCTACCCAGAAGCTAACAGGCCAATAAACTGTAGGCAGTCGTCTGCTTATTTGAAGAGACGGCTCACAAAGCATAAAAACATGGCCGCCAGGTTGTTGAAAGCTGATAAAACGGCACTTTACATGAAGGTACCAGATCAGTTTCCAAAAAATGGGTCACACAGCAAAACGTTCACCGAGGCAAACTAGCTGATTAAAACCTAAATGGTTGTTACGATCAGAGACGGAGCACGGGTTCTCTTCATGGAGACAATAGGATTTGCTTATTTTCAAAGCCGTCACCTCTGGCACTGAAAGTTTATAGGAACGACTATGACTACGTTCACTTTATTTGTTTTTTTCTCACAGATGCAAAGAAGATAAAGAAGGACGGGAAGAAGCGAGAGCGCGCCCCAATGGACTGATGAGATCTGTTTTTATTGTAAGCCAGCGAAATGGGAGAAGACTGTGGAAAGATGTCCGCGGCCCCGTTTCAACCTGGTTCCTGTTTATCTGTACTGTAGGCATTAGGACACAATGTAGCTTGGATGAAACCAGTAAACATGAATTTTAGAGGCAATTAGTTCTATTCTTTCCTTTTTTTTTTTTAGCGCCCAATAAGGGACATCTTGTATATTGCTGTAGTAGACATAATACAATGCGTTAGGGATGGATAACGAGATGATTTGTTTCTAGTGTTTACACTTAATTATGTTATCTCTCAGAATGCTTTCTAAGGTACAAATTGCCCAGGATTTGTTACATACCCCAACTCTAATTTGGAGAAAGTTCTTTGGCCTGTGCTCTGACTTAATGAGGCAGTTTGCTAAGAGGGAGTCCTCAAACATTTCCACCTAATTAATGTGAGTTAAAAAAAATAAAATAAAATATTGCTTATTCATTGTTTAGCAAGCCTAATTTGGCTGAAAGTTTTTCAGTCTAACTGTGGTAAATGTTCATCCACAATTTTGTCTAACGGCTTCTTTATAAGTGCACAAAATGTCATGTTTTGTGTCCTTTACCTCCTGTGTTGTACTTTAATTTACACATAAACGTTAACTGTCCTCGATATATCACGGCTGCTTGAGGTTGCCAACTCCTTTGCTTCACGGTACCTTTTTGTTATTAAAAATGTTAATAAAATGTAGAAAACATTGCTAAAAGCAACTAACCTCCATGGCGTCATCTCTGTCAATATAATGCAATTACAAAAAAAAAATAAAACAGTCTGAAAAACATGGATATTTCATTTACATTTTATTTGGGAGAGTTTAATACACAACATCATATCACGTCAGATGAGATCAAAAGTGAAATTTGGGGACAGAAAAAGAATACCGCTTTCCATCGTCATAGTGAAGTAGGCTAGTGGCAGCATCATGAAGAAGACGGATGGAGCTAAACGCGGGGTAATCCTGGAGGAAAACTCTCAGAGGCTACAAAAGACTTGGAACTGTTCGGGTTCAACGTTTCAGCAGGACGACGCCCCTAAACGTCCAGCCAGAGCTACTACCAAATGGTTTGGATCAAAGGATGTTGATGTGTCAAAGTCCTGGACCGAGATCCAATGGAAACCATGTGGGAAGACTTCAAAATACTTATAATGTTTCCATTGTCTTAAATGTATCATTGTTGCCTAAAGTTAACACATTATTTGCTTTCTCATACATTGACAAATAATTTAAAATCTTCAAAAAAACAAAACAAAGTAATTGGATTTTTCATCATACGTCAATGTCAATGAAACACCACATGAAATTGGAAAGTCTCAAAAGCAATCGTGTTTTATTTGACTTTATCTGAAGAGTTTTTTTTTTTAACATTAGATCTCCTTTTGGCCTACATGCAAAATCCTATGTGTGGTGGAAAATGAACAGAGTCCATCTGCCTAAACACATCATCCCCACTGTGAAGCATGGCGGTGGCCACGTCATGCTGTGGAAAGGATTTTTTTCATCAGAGTTGATGTCAAGCTAGCTGCAGGTACATAAAGGGCCTACCCTGAAAATTAACCAGTCGACGCTTCAGTCAGAATCCTTATTATTTATTTCCTTCTAGGATCCTAGCAATTTTAAACAAATTGGACTAAAATAAAGCTAATATCTCCTTGGTATAGTCCCAGTATTTTAAAAACTGATGTGCCCTCTGTCAGGGACATACCACTATAAAAAAACAAACTTTCCTAAAAAAAAAAAAAAAAAACAAGTTATGTCTATGACGGTTTTATTTGAAGAGGTTATTATACAATGTAACTACTTAATGCAGTTTGTCTTACAGTTTCTTAGGTGGCCATTGATTAAAAACACTCAAGAATTGTTGTTCAGAACAAATAATCAGGAATGCATTAAAACAGAAACCAATACCAATGTTACTGTACAGGAAGTATCATAGCGGGGGGGGGGGGATGGAGGGCAGGTCAGGAGGAGGGTGGACATTCAGAGATTAGCTATACCATGAGTATGTACATATTAAATGTACCACATCAGCGTTACATATAATGTATTATATAGAAATATATATACAAGGCAAATAACAAACCGCTGAAATATATTTTTGTTAATCCTATTGCAATAGAAGCCACAAGTCACAGTGAGAGAATACACAATGAACATCTCAAATACACAGGAAAAAATGGAAAATTAACACTTGAATGTATGCTTAACACCGGCAGCAGGCTATGTAGTTATTTGAAGATTTAATTGTTGAGTTTTATGCCAAATCCAGATGGGCTCTGTGACCCCTTCGCTTTCAGAAGTTCAGAACAGGGCACACAACCAGTAAAGAAAAAAACCTTCCTGCAAGATTGTGAAAAAAAAAAAAACAGAAAAAATAAGTTTATATATATATATATATATATATATATATATATATATATATATATATATATACGTGTGCCTGCTGAGTGAACCAGCTTCCTCCCTGGGTAAGGGTGAAGCCTCATAAATTTACAGGTGAAAATCAAAATGAAAGCCATCGCCTCTGGGCTTTTGGGCCACACTGAAACTAGTTTTAGCTTCTGTCATCCCCCAGGGTTTTCTCTCCCTTTCACACTTCGCTTTTGGCTGCAGAAATCATTCTTCAAATCCCCTGGACCTCTGCTCACATGCGAAAAAGTTACGGTACAGTTTTCATATTGCACAGCGAGAATCTTTTTTTTTTTTTTTTTTCTTCAGCAAATCATGAAACTTTAAAAATGCACATATAAGTCATACCCTCCGTCATTATATCTCTCATAAATCACAATATCTATAGATTGTAAAGAACGTTTTCTCAAACAAAAAGCAACAAACTGGCTGTACATGGATCATAGAATAATTTGCAATACTACATTTACACTCTGTACAATGATAAAAGTTGCAGATTTACAAAATGTGTTATAAAATGTACAATATTGTGTAACTACATATATTTCTATAGCACAGAAAGCTGTGTCAGAGTCTTTGGAAGCTTTTTCTTTTCTTTTTTTTTACTGCAGAAACAATGTTTTAAACAGGAAAAAATGAGGACAGGTGGCAGAACTTCCTTGATTTGTGTCACATTATTTTTGTCCAAGTTGATGCTTTCATACAAACAATGCAATTAATAAAAAAAAAAACAACAACAAAAAAACCTACCAAAACTCAAGAAGTCTAAAAATATTTTACAGCAACCAATGCACATCCCAACCACACACACACACACACACACTCAAATTAATGACAGCACTGATCTGTAACAGTGACAGACACACACAGGCTGAGCTGCACGTTTTTTTGTGTGACTGTGAACTCAGCTTAAGCAGCACGCTATATTACTGATATTTGTCACTGCTATGACTGCTTATTGTTTTAGCGATGATGAATTAAAGGCATTGAAATTCTTATTTTAGTTCAGTCTTAATTTTTCATTTCCTCCGCAATAGGTCATATCGAATCTAAAGAATAGGAGCTCAGAGCAAGAACAAAAAACAAAAAACTCTAGGTTAATATTTGGGAAGACTGGATTGCAGTTCTCTTAAATGTGCACAGCCTCAACAAACTCACACTGAATCTGCGTAAAGAATTCAAAGATCAAAAAGAGCAATTTATTCATGTCACTCTGGATAAGGCACTTCAAATTGCTCCGTACAATCCGGCGATATATCCATCATCAAAAGCCAAAAAATAAATAAATAAAAAAAAATCTCCAAATTTGGAGAAGGTGCTTCTTCGTCAGCTCAAGATTGTTGGGAATACTCCCAGCAACACCCACGACTTCTAGAATAAAAGCCAGAGACCCCTTCAATCCAAAGTTGTCTCTGACTAACGTTACGCGTCACGCGCTCGCCATATAAGGAGCGCCTTTTAGCCCTTTGACACAAGCCGTATGAACAGGAGCCCAGCTAGCTCTCACGGCACATTATGATCTGACGAATACACACACAATGTTTACTTTAGTCCTATTTGACATACCAACGAATACGCCGCCGGTTTAGTGGACTCATAAAATGGGAAGCTTGCAACCATAAAACCACAAAGAAGCAAATTCTGTTTGCAGCGAAAGGAGCGCGAGGGATAGTAAACGGTGGTGTAACATTCACCAGATGGAGGGATTTGACAGGAACATCAGAATTCCTGGCTGACCTGTCCGACGTGTAGCTGAGGCTTCTCCAAACATGGTCCACTTGCCTCGTTTCTACTTCAGTTCTCCCCACACGTCCTCCTCATCTGTTTCACGCGTATAGTGTTCATATTTTGTCACTTTACAACCCCGACCTTCAACGTCTTCCGCGTTATTCAGATATGATTTTGCGCGATAGACCGGCACAAACTAGTGCAGAAGGGAAGTAGAGCCAAAAAGCATATGTGGTTTTGAAATTTCTTTACAAAAAAAATAAAAAATACCCTGTTTTCATCAATTATCCCTTACCAAAATGCAATCCTTCAGAAGTCACCTGAAGGATTGCATTTTTGCAACTTAATCCATTTTAACAAAATTAACAGTGTACAAGAAGACAACCCCATTAGAGCTGGACGATATAGCAGAAAAAAGCACATCGGTAAAATGGAAATCATATTGATCGATTTCAATACTTATCAACAACTTCAAAAAACATATATTTTAAGTGCAGCCCTAGCCATTTTAGAGAGTTCCTGGGTC
Source organism: Fundulus heteroclitus (assembly GCF_011125445.2). Taxonomy (NCBI): domain Eukaryota; kingdom Metazoa; phylum Chordata; class Actinopteri; order Cyprinodontiformes; family Fundulidae; genus Fundulus; species Fundulus heteroclitus. The sequence goes on from NC_046377.1 coordinate 19,024,508, forward strand.
TGTGTTGTGATTGGTTGGGAGGTTGGGATTGGTCCTACAGGATAGGCTAGAATGAAAAAGGAAGGAAAACTTTTATTCTATTGAACTTTTATTGACCCTGTTTTTCTATCATCGATATACATCCATCGATATTGTTATTGAATTACCGTTCAGCCCTAAACCCTGTAGTCACTCATGGTGGTGGCTGTAGCATGCTGTTGGTTTGCTAAAGCTGGAGCAAAGGGGCTGATCCGAGTTGACGTATAGAGCTAAATACCCGGGAGAGAAAAGCTGTTCTGGACTGAACCTGCGTTGATGCCGTGGTGGCCGATGACTTCCAGCAGTACACCAAGACCCTTAACCCACCCTCAAGTTTTCTAACTCAGCCATGCGCTGCTTTGTTTTTCATTCATGCGGGGGGTGGACATACCTTACACCGTAGTTTACTGCTATCAGATTGGTTCATCCTTTGTATGCGTGGCAACCAGACAAGGCTCTCATGTTCTGCCATCAGTGCACGTCGTCCAAAGTCAGTTTCACACGTGTTTTCGCCTTCACCACCAAGTGAACAAAGAGCGCTGATCCCTGCTGTGAGCACCTCCGTTTGGTTGATGCAACGTGCCCCCCCCCTTTAAACCACTCCGGGAAGTGATAAAATGCCATCACCTTTCCTCACGCGCCCCTCAAACTGAGATCCTCGGACCAGCACTTACTCTCCTGCTGCTATCTGTCAGGCCACAGCTAGGCGGAGATTAATCGAATGCTGTTGGAAAACTTTTTGGTCCCTATTTGGATGTGTGACTGATCACAAACAGACGTCGCTCCACTCCTCTGCGCGACGGACGCGAATCCACAAGACATTTTCCATCATATGTTTACAATATCCTACCTATTCCCTTATATAAAAAAATCATAGATGGTTTGGAATTAGCCATTTTATCAATAATTAATTTTCTTGGTCAGTAATGAACACTCCAGTGATTGAGTAATCAATTGTTCTTGTCCATATTTTTCAAGGAGGGAGTAACTCATTTACTTTAAAAAGGCCAAGGCTGATATAATCAGAGGCCCGTAATTTACTTAAACAAGGGACATTAATCATCTAAAGTTCCCACATGTAGTCTCATCAATTGAGATCATGCCATCTGCTTTTAAAGAGCGATAAGATCGGCAATTGATTTGTGTATAATTTAGGAATTTCAATATAGATGAATTAAAGCAATAAAAGCACATAGAAATACAAGATTTCAAAGTCTTCATCAGAGTCTTCATCATATACACTTTTTTCTCATTCCTGTGTGTTTTTGGATAACTTTTATATGACAGACCAACACAAAGAAGTGCCTGATTAGAAATGATACATGGTTGTCATTTTGTGTCAACTAAAGTCTTAAAAGTGTGGCATGCATTTTTGTTTAGCCTCCTTTTCACCGATGCACCCAACAATAATGGTGCAAACAATTATGAGCAGAACTGACCGCATTAGAGGCATAAACTGCACCCGTGTGTAATCCTAATGGAAATACAGTCAAAAGGATCTGAACTTTAATGAGAAAGCCAAAAGAAGTGGCTATTTGCAGTGTATGATAAGCCATGCAGAGGACACGGCAAATGCGGAGGAAGGTACTCTAGTTAGATAAGACCAAAACAGAACTAGTCAGAGTTGATAGGAAGATGAATGTAGCTAAATACAGAGCAATCCTGGAAGAAAACCTGCTGCAGCCTGCAAGTAACTTGAGGCTCGGTCAGAAGTTCACCTTTCAGTAGCACAGCAACTCTAAAAGCGCGCTCAGAGCTAGAAAGGAATGAGTTTGGTCAAATCATCACGTCTCTGATTGGCCCAGTCAAAGTCTAGGCCCAAACCTGATTAAGGACCTGTAGCAAAATTTGGAAATGGATCCTCACAGATGCCCTCTGCGATTGCGCTATTTTCCAAAAAAAGAATGGGCAACATTGATAGAGATTTGAAAAGCTGTTCAAGACATGACAGTAGCGGTTTGTCGTTGTAATATGACGAAATGAGCAAATATTCAAGGGAAGCGAAGAACTAAACTAGACAATAAATGGACCGGTCCTCATGGAAAAGTTTAGAAAATAATATTTGCTGATCAGAAATTCAACAGGTCTTTCAGTTGGTAAGATGCAAATATATGAATGTTAAGTCTGTCGTATCGGAGCCTTAAACGTATTAATAATCGTATCTACCTGGAGGAAAGATTTCAGGGGCAACATACTGAAAACGTTAATAAGTAACACGGCGCTCAGCACAGTTGCACATGGAATATTTATGTTACAGCCATGACCTTACGAGAATTAGAGACCATACAAAGATAACGAACGTGAAGAGCAATGCCGTAAGTGGGGCACCGGCTTGTAGCATGCAACCCCAAGCTGAGCGTGTAATGGCCAGCCTTTAATCTAAAATGTAGGTGTTCCACATCGGCCCGTAATCTGATCAGCCTCATGGTGAGTTTTCATTATAGGATCTGTCCCAGATCTCTCTTTAAAGCCGACAGCCTCAAGGAGCTATCCGGTGCAGGCGTAAATCTCAGCAAAGCCCCCCTACCAGCCACTGTGGCAACCTCCTGATGGCAAATGCTGCTGCATATTCATCACTCCAACGAGCAAGCCGCATTACTGTAACCGAGAATGGTCTAATAGGCTGAAATGATGGATGACATGCATGGAAACACGGAACATGCCTCTCGGTAAATTGATATTTTTTTCTTTCTCGTTTCTGCTGGCACGAAAGCAAACACAGCGACTCGTCACTTTTAATTCAACTACGATGGGTGAGAATCAATTAGGATATGAAATGGAGAAGAGTCACAACAAGTGTATGGAGACATCAAAAGTAGCCCTTTTTAAAATCACGAGGCTGAGACCTGTGATCAGAAGTCAACTCCACACTTGGAGCGCGCAAGCACACGTCAGCAGGCATACCCACACACATCCAGGAGTTCGCCATGATGTCCGTCAACGAATCCGAAAGACCAGATCAAGTCATCCCCTCCTCTGCACACACACGCATTCTCACACATACAGCACACAATGCCCTCCCACAGACCCTAACACAGGACGGCTCTGAGCTCCTACCTCCTGTTTGACTCACCGGGTTCTCAACAACTTGACGGCAAACATACATTTCCTAATAGTTGCCATAAAAAAACTGACACCGTCAGCATTAACGGGCGATCTGATGAGAATTCTGGCAAATGAAAAAGTGGGACTGAACAATTTCATGCCATATATGAATAGATTTCTTTTGTTTGTTTGTTTAATTTTGGTTGTCTGATCTGTGTGCCTTCATTTATTCCCTTTTATTTTCACTTTAAGAGTACATGACAAGCTGTATTTCCTAAATTATTTGAAAGAAAAGCCTCACAAAATAGAAATGTGACGATATGATAGCAGTCTCTGTCACAACCTCTTTGTGTAATCCTTCCCGTTCTACTTTTATTGGTCCAAATTAGGCTTTGTGTTTGCGTATATCCTCTTCTTGGACAAAATAAGTGGTGCATCGTGCAAATAAGGACTTGTGCGAGCTTTACTTCGTTTGTTTTTACCCACAAGTCATTCTTTTTTCAGTACTATAAAAAAAAAATGCAGGATGTTACATCAGAAATGTGCTTATTTACAGGTGTCCCTACTGTGCGCCATCTAGAGAAAACATCCCAAAACAATGGTTCTCTGTAGAACCTTTAGCCATGGTTGTCCAATTCCTGTTCTTTAGGGACAGCTGACATGCATCCTTTAGCTGCTTGGCTTATTGTTACCAGGTCTATGCAGAAGCTGTTATTATGCTAAGAAGATGATTTAACTATGTGATTTTGCTGCATTAGAGCATGGACACACCTAAAACACGCTGGATTCCAGGCCCCAAGGGTGGAATTTGAAATATTATTGAATAAGAGAAGAAAAAAAATCTAAATTCAGTCGCTGGCAGTTTTCTTGACAATCTTTATTGTCTTGAACTATGATCAGGAAACTTTCAAAAATGAAGGTCAGATGTTTCTTTTAAGTGGTGAAAATATTCTGTGTCATTTTGATGAAGAATATCCAAAGAATATAAGACATTTAGGAGACTTAGATGGGAACTCGGTATAGTAATCTTCTTAGACTGTCTTCTAGAAGATCCAAACACCCCGTTAATGTGAAAGATATTTACTCATCACTAAAGCTTAAAAAAACATATGCTCTTTTAAACTAATATGAAGCCACAATAGTAATGTTTCAGTATTATGGATGTTTCAGTTTGGTTATCCGATGTGCAGATTTGACAAGTTAAACTTTATTGCATTAATCTTTGACTAAGTTGTGCCTACTGATCTTCACCGAAGCTTTTTTTTTTTGGTGTTAGAAAGAATAACTACCAATCAGGATGAAATCCGCAGAGGACTAAACACAACGGTGACATTTCTTCTGTATACCGCCGGTAGGAAGAGCCGTGCTGAGGATGATCACGCGTAGAAAGAAGGCAAGCAAAGAAGCGCAGGCGGGCGTGTGCGCGGGCACGACGCCAGCCCACACCCACATACGTACACGCAAATAGAACACACACCGTTTATGTACAGTTATCTACAAGTGTCTTGACCGAATTTTAAACTTGTAAGGTTTGGAAATTCAGTCAGCCCTATTTTCCCATTTGGAAGTGTCCTCTGCCTTTTTTTTAGCTTTACTTCTTCTTCTTTTTGTTTGTTTTTATCAATTTGCTCAGCGTCTTTCACGGTTACTCTCCTTCTGTTAGCTGTTTATTTAATTTTTTTCAAGGTTACAACTCTAAATAAGGTTTTTCTTTTCTTTTTTTTAAACCCTCATTACATACGCTGCTTCTGCACAACACAGACAAGTGACAGCAACCAAATTCAGTTGATTAGGAATAAAGTGCTACAACAGGTTGTTGAGAGAAAATGGAAAACTAACGACAAAATGGTAGAAAGTGATTTTGAAATGTTCTTGTCTCGTCCTCGCGCATTTCTATCACAGAGACACTTACGACAAACCCCCACACGTACAACATACACACACACACACAGGCACACCCTAGTTCAACGCCTCCTCCAAAGGGGGGGCTTGTATTTATCTGGCTGACCTGCTGTTTTTGTACTGGCACAGAAGAAGATGTTTGAATGTCTTTTTGAACGTGACATTGCACAGAGCGTAGCAGGCCGGATTGATGGTGCTGTTGATGTAGCACAGCCAGTAACCGATAGTCCAAACAGTGCCGGGGATGCAGCTGGAACAAAAAGTATTAATGAGCACCATCACGTTGTACGGAGTCCAGGTGGCGACGAAAGCCACCAGGATGGCCATGATGGTGCGGGTGACTTTTTTCTCCCGCGACGGGGCGCCTTTCTTCTTCTTGTTTGGGGGTTGCTTCGTCATCTTCACGATCTTCCTGGCCACGTGGTTCTGACGCTCCGTGGTTGGGACAATCTCGACCGTGGCATTTGATGGTGTGTAGTAGTCGCCCTTCGGGGACTTGGTTTTGATCTTAATGCAGGTCAGTTTGGAGCCGCCCGCTTTGGCTCGCTGCCGCGGAAGCTGCTGGGTGGCCTCAGCGCTGGAGTTGGCTGCGGACGCCGCTGGTTCGTCGTCCTTCTGATTGGAAGCCGCCACACTGCCGGATGTCGAGTCGTTTGAGCTCTCCTTCTCCTCTGCAGGAGCGCAGTTCTCCTTCGCCACGCTGTCACCCTCAGTTTCCACGTCAGCAGTAGAGGATGAGGGGCCTTTGCCATTCTGAAGTTTTCCGTCATGCTGGTTGGCCCCATCATCCGCACTCTGGTTCTGGGAATGGGCTCCGTCTTCCCCAGCTACGTTGTTGTTGTTGGGTTTGGGAGTGCTCTCTCTCCTCTGGCCAGGTAACGAAGGCTCTGGGTTGGATCCGGACGGCTTGCGGTTGTCCTTCTTCACTCGGCTTTTGCTTGCTCTCGAAATTTGCCAGTACAGCTGAATCATGATGATGACTGGCAGGTAAAAGGCGGCGATGGCGGTTCCAAACGTGACAGCGGCATTGGAAAAGAACTGAATGTAGCACTCTCTCTCAGGCACCGTCCGTCCCCCAACGATGAACTGCCAGAAGAGGATGGCAGGTGCCCAGAGGATGAAAGAAAGGACCCAGGCAGCAGCGATCATCATTCCTGCCATTTTGGTGGTTCTCTTTACAGGGTAGCTCAGGGGCTTGGTGACACAGAAGTATCTGTCAAAGCTTATTATGAGGAGATTCATGACAGATGCATTACTGACAACATAGTCCAAAGCCAACCACAAGTCGCACACCACCGGCCCCAGGGGCCAGTAGCCTATTACTATATATACTGTGTACAAGTTCATAGAGCAAAGTCCAATGATTAGGTCAGCACATGCAAGGCTGAATAAAAAATAGTTGTTGACAGTTTGAAGGTTCCTGTTCACTTTGATGGACAGCATGACCAGGATATTGCCGATGATGGTAACCAAACTCAGCGAGCCAGCCACCAACACGATGAACACTACCTCCACGGTCTTGTAAGGGCTGTCTCTCTCTTCCACGGCTTCTGTCTCATTGCCTTCAGAGGCATTCCAGTATGTAAAGTTAAGGACATCCATGGCATTTGGTTTCTTTGTTGCCACCTACGACTCAGATGGAACCCTGCAAGACAACAAGAGACAAACAAGAATTTCTTAGACATAGACGCTATGACGGCCTCAAGAATTTAGTTATATGCAGCAATTTGAATTGTATACATAAATTAGTTGTCGGTAGTGAAAAAGTTTGGTATGTGCTTTCATAATAGGGAATACTTCTGGTTAGCTGGTGAATCGATTTAATGTTCCCGTAAAACTGCATGATGCCATTTGACGGGCAATGGCGTCAGTGAAATCCTCATACAGAGAGCAATAACAAAAAAGGCTTTTATCAAATCACCCGCATTAGCTATATGCCTCGCTCTGCTATGGGCTTTTAGTCCTTTTAATTCGACAAATCACAATAATAATTTTGCCCTTTAAAACAATAATGACGATGATGATTAGAGGCACCTTTATCTGGCACATTTTTATAATCACTGCAAACAACATCCCACCATTAGGGAGCTCTGTCATTAGTACAAAATGAAAAAATATATATATGAAAAAGCAGAAAAATAAAATGGTATTATCTAAACCGATAGAAATGTATAAAAAAAGTTCAAAACATCCGGTTTTATCTCTAGATGAATGGTCTTGATATTTTACTACACAACTGAGCACAAAATGTATTTAATCTTTCTAAAAAATAGACAGAAAATGATATTTACATATTGGACGTACAAATGAATTACAACATTAAACTTCTTTATCACATTGAAATACTTTTAAAAAATTGTAACCCTCTCGCTAGTATTGAAAAAAATTATTAAGCCCACATTTCTGTATTAAAACCGTTTTTCTTTTATTATTCTGATGTAATATTCTAATCTTAAATGTCATGTTTTCATTGGCTATAAGTGGAAAATCATCCTAGTTAACAGAAATAAAGGCTTGAAAACATCACTCTGTGTAATTAATTTATATAAAGGGATTCAGCTTACTATTTCTTTATATATTGATATATATATATATCTATTTCCTTTATACTGAATTTGCCAAATAAATATATTAACTAAAACATGTGCAAACCCTGAAAATGAAATCTTAACAGCAGAAATATACTTTTTTCCAGTATTTTTTTTTTAATTCCAACAGTGGACTTTGCCACCGTACCAGGCACCAATAACCTTCAGGCCAGGTCTGCCCAGAACCAGCTCTTTAGCAGATGGCGATTGATTGACAGCTCAGCCTCACGTAACTCAATGGATCTGATAATACGATTACGCAATCAATCATCGACCTTTGGCCCAAGGTGGCCTAGTACCATGTACACTCATCAACTACCTTATGCTTCAACATATTGTTTATTATGCACATTATATGCCTCCCACAGACGTTTTTGATCACTATTCCCATCCAGGTCATGCCTTTCTTGCCTACAGGGGCATTGAAGTTCCCCAGGAGCACCACTGAATCCCCATATGGCACCCCTTCAAGGACACAGTCTAGAGACTCCAAGAAAGCCGGCTGATTGGAATTACTATTTGATGCACAAGCTCAGACGGAAGTCAGAACCTTCCCTCTTGCAACCTGAAGTTGCAGAGAAGTCGCAGAGAAAGCTTCTAAATTGAGGCACTCAGCTAGGGGGGTTGTGAGTATCCCCGCCTCGGCCTGACGCCTCCCTCTCTTGGCAACTCCGGAGTAGGAGAGAGTCCAATGAGGTGAAATTGCATGTCCCTAAAATTTAAGAAATTGAAATAAAACACAAATATTCATTACTTTTCAAAATTTCAAGTAGATACCTTAATCAAGACCCAAAGCCAGTGCATTTAGTGAGTATGGAGGGGGCCTCAGAAAGGAGTCATGAGCAACGCGTTGAGAGATTAGAACAAACTCCATTGTGAGACACAAAACTTTAACCGAAAACCCAAATCATCCCTTAATAAAAATGGGTTTATTTTGAAAATCACTGTGAAGCTTTTTCAGTATGATCCTTTTTCATACATGCATTTATGATTTAAATATGTGGATACTCATTTTCTCAAGAGTTAAAGAAAAGGCAGCATAAAAATAAGATTACGTTCAGGTTGGTTGTCAGAGTCAGTTAACAGCATGTTCATCTTTGCCGTTAAAGACAAGGTTTTTATTTTCTAATGTGGAAGTTTCAAAACCTGTTTTAATTTTTTTACCTCTTTCTGCATACCCTCTTTGGATGAATTTTACTGCGTGAAGTCTTAAGGTTTCTTGTACTCTGAATTACAGATCTTGAACTTATTTATTATTTATTTATTTATTGTCATGTGATTCAAAGCCCTTGAGTGTCTGTCAAGAAGTATTTAAAGAGTGCCTCTTTTAAGATATGCACACATTACTTTAGTGTGCAATTATACACCATACAAACCATTAATGAGAGTTTAATGAAAGAAAAATATTAAAAAGGAATAATTAACAAAGAATGGCTTACGTTTTATCTCCACAGGTCCATTCCCCACTTACACTTGAAAATTCTCTTCACACAGCTCTATAAAATAATTTCGATCCCTCAGGGACACACAAGCTCACTTGTAACCCTAAAGACAGGTCTGTGTGGCAAATGTTGCTGCGATTGATGAAGTATTGCTGAGTTGTTTGACTCACAGAGCCCTCTGAAGGTGAGGTAGCATGGTTTGTTTGCTCTGCGCCTTGAGTATTGTCAAAACTCTGAGCTATTTACTTTCTGTTGTAATTTATCACGTTTCAATTTGCCATAAATATCATTGTGTTGAAGGACTGCGTTAGTTGTTTTCATGACTCCTTTCACTCCTGCATTCTGTAAAGAGACCCAAACACACTTTATTCGGCATCAGTTAATTCAAAGTGAGCATAAATTCCTGCAACGTCATGTTCACACAGGGATTTATTTCCCAAATAAGGCAACAGGAAAGTAATTTTTTTTGGTCCTGGGGCTTGCTGCTAAAGATATATTATATGTATTAAATTTTGTTAAAAAATAGACCTAATTTAATGAGCTACTTACAGCCTCTGACCGGTCTCCTGGCACAGAGAATCAAGAAATAATGAAGAGTTTAAAACCGAAAATCTTTTACTTAAATCTTTTGTTTCCTCCATTGTTTTCATCAACTGAAAACATTGCTCATTTGAATTAATAAAGGTATGCGTCTTAAATCTTACCATCAGATCATAGAGGAAATAGAGCAATAAGTAGCTTGAAATGGTGCAAAAACTTAATGAACCTGCAGGTGCATGTAAAGACAAATGGACCAAGGTAGGGGATTGATCTGATGACAACCTAAAGAAGTTGAATTGTTGGGGTACAGACGTTTCTAAAACAACCAGAGGTGGTTGTCCTAAGGGCCAAGATTTAAAAATACAAAATCAAAGTCAACTGGCTGTGTTTGTTTGGTAGTGACCATTGCTGGGGCACACTTTCAAGGCGAAGATATCTTTTTGTATCTTCGCCTTGAAACTGTAGGAAAAAAAACCTTCCCATTGACAGCAAACAGGAAATTAATCAGTTTCAATCAACTATTGTTATGTCACAGCAAATTTACTAGGAAATAAATGGTGTCTAAGCATGTTTTATTGTGCTTTAATTTGAAAACCCCATGGTTCCAATACCATTTAATAAGTTTTAGTCCTATTTCCAAACAGAAAAGAATGTAGTAGGATTAAGTGTTTTGATACTTGGATTTAGTTTTTATTGTTTGTTAGGTGGTTTTTCAGATATTTAAAATCACAGTTCCCAAATTGGATTTAAATTATCCCATTGTATAGCAAAGCCCTAATGTGTAATTAATTAGAATAATAATCAGCTTTAATTGGCAACTTTTAGCACATAAACAAGAAATTTAACTTCCATTCAACTTTGCTCCAAATTAAGGCCTTTAAAATGTAGATATAAAGAGCAATAAATATACACTTTTTCGTAAATATGTATTTACGTGCAGTGTTTTTACCAAAGAAAAAGACATGGTTAAATTTGAGCAAATATGCATGGAGATGATTAACTTTATTTCAAGTAATTTGTTTGATTTACAACAAATGGTAATGGTAAACAGTTCAAAAAAATCAAAGTAAATGAAGTGTTGCTCTGCAGCTTGTTGTTCTGCAGCTTGAAAGCTACGTATCTTTTCGAAGACGTTGCCATTTTGACATGAAGTCCTAAACCAAAGAGTCTAGTCGCAGAGTAACTAGCGAGCATTCATTTATCTGCTGTGCCAGAAATCCCTTATCATTGCATTAGCCATGGAGCTAAACTGGCTTAATCCCCATAAAATGCTTAAGTCCACTGATTAACATACAAAAACATGAACAATACCAATGGGACACTTGCAGCTCACTTGAGACGCGTGGATTAGAGAAGTGAAGTGGATCACTTAGTCCCTTAACTCCCCTCCGTCCATCTCTAACTTCCATAACCTCAAACACTCAAATCCCATCGGAGCTAAATGTAGACAGCTGTACATTTTAAAATCCATATTTTGTTTTTGTTTTTTTCATTCGAATAATCAACAATCCTTGCTGTAGACACCACGGCTTTTATGCAAAGTCAGTGCTTGTATTTTTTTGTTTATTAGCCTTTAAGCCCTGTTTTGCCTATTATTCTGCAACTCGTAAAGCTGTTTTACTGAAGCTAAACATAATCATCCTGACTTTAAATTTGGCTGTTGGGGAAAAAAAAAAAAAAAAAAAAAAAACTGGCACTGAAACCTGCTGAGCTGGAGTGCAATTGTAATCACCTGCAGAGAACAGCAGCAGTGGCGCTCTTAGCACAGCCATCAATCACAGGAGCTTACCTGAAAGTTGTAGCACAACTCCAGTCAGGGCTTTTGCATCTGGCAGAGCACAATCAGAGAATGAGTGGCATCAACATTCACCTCTGCTGGGATGATACAGAATTCAGGAGAGTTGATGAAACACAGACAGCGGCGTGAGATGTTTGTTTTTTTCCTTCTTAACCATCCAGCTTTCACTCCAAAAAAAAAATCATTTAATTAAATGTGTGTCCATCTATACAGTAATCCTAAATTCAGCTTCTTTTTTTTTTTTTTTTTGAGTAAAAGTTGTGACAGTCGGTCGCTGCCATGGGAGGATGTGAATAAATGAGCTTGAATATTGTTCTGTGTTCGGTGTTGGGTATTCCTGGAGCGGGCTCACTAGAGCTGAAAATTGCCTATGCCCTCAGGGAAACAGAGAAGGCCAACTTCACCATTTTTCACAACTTCTGTCCTCACTCTGTCTGTTGTAAGACAGGCTGGTCAGATGGAAGAGAACGTCTGAGCAGCTTACGTTCATTTTTTTTTTTTTTTTTTTGGGGGGGGAAACAGATCTCTCTGTCCGCCGTTGTGTCAGACAACATCATTTGACGACGATGGTTGCTTTCAGGACAGGTGGGTGTTACATTATCGCTAACAGCGGCGTCCACGTTAATGTAGGCGCTCGTCTGTCGTCTTTGAACAGGTAACGCCCAGAGCACCTGCCACTGCTTTCGATGATTACGTGCATTTCCACTGCTGGCATTCTCCACAGGAGCGTGGAGGCATTGGCCCTCATTTCGCTGCTGATTTTTTTATTTTTTTTTTATACAATCCATATCAACGCTGCTGCTCTGCATCCCTGCCAGGGAGCGCACATTTGAATGGTTTTTACAGTGCTTGGGTGGTTTTAATCATTACTTACTCAACCTAGAATCAATGCTTATATGTCACACTGAAAATACACATTTCTGTTTTTGGTCCAATAAAAAGAGAGCCTGCTGATATATACAGTGTAGAATACCTTGGAAAATTATTAAAATTCCCATCCATTGATTTAATTTATTTTTTTTAAACATTTTGTAATGTTACATTTGCAACAGTCAGTGTATTTCATTAAGATGTATTGTTGATGGGCAAAACAAAGTAGTAAATACTTGTAAAAATTGAAGGTTCTTAAAACATTTTTTTCACTGAAAAAATAATTTAGGCATGTCCTTCAGTCCTTATCCCCCTTTACTCTGACAACCCTAAATAAAATTCAGTGCCTTCAGCATTCTACTTAATACTACTATTTACTAGCTTTAGCACAAATCCTGGAGGTTTCTAGAGAACCACAGTCAACAAGCAGCATCGTGCGAACAATGTCTGAAGCTTTTAACATTTTACAGAGCACTAAGTTATCCAACTGGAAAAATTATGTAAATAAATGCAAACCTACCAAAGCACAGCCATCCACCTAAAGCAGGGATCAGGAAAACCAGCAAAGAGGCAACTCTGGAGGAGCTACAGAGCTCCAAATATCAGATGAGAGAACCTACTGACAGGAAAGTTTTTTTTGTTGTGGACTCCACAAGGGTGGAAAGATAAAGGCCAGCAGAGGTCCCATTTGCATTTTTGCCCAAAGCCATGTAGGGGACACAAAAGATATCTGTAACGTGGTCTGGTCAGTGGAGGCCAAAGCTTTACTGTTTGTTACCACATGCAAAATTGAGTGTGTTCTGTTCATTTACAGAATACGCCTACGACTTTGAATATATAGGCCTCATATTTATTTGATTGTAAAGCACACAGCAAAGAGGACACAATGACAGAAAACTTCAGTGTGCATAAAGTCAGTACTTTGTAGATACTCCTTTTGCAGCAATTACAGCCGCAAGTGGCTTTGGATAAACCTCTATGAGCTCGCCACATCTTATTCTTGCCTTCATGTTGGATGGTTTTCACTTAGGAACAGCGACCTTCTTGTCTAACCACCGATTCTCAATTGGATTGAGGTCTGGACTTTAACTAGGCCATTCCAATCCATTTAAATGTTTCCCCTTAAACCACTCGCGTGTTGCTTTTGCAGGATGTTTCTGGTCATTGTCCTGCTGGGAGGCGAATCTTCGTCCCAGTCTCAAAACACATGCAGACTGACAGGTTTTTCCCATGAATATCCCTGTATTTAGCACCATCCTTCCCTCAACTGAGACAAGTTTCCCAGTCCCTGCTGGTGAAACGAAACATCACGACAGTGTTGTGTTTTTGTTGTGATGGGATGTGTTGGACTTGAGCCAGACAGCATTTTCCTTGGTGACCAAAAAGTTCAATTTCAGTCTCATTTGACCAGAGCACCTTCCTTTGTACATTTTGGGAGTTGCGTTTTTGCAAATGCAAAATGTGCCTTCTTATTTTTTATTCTAAGGAATAACTTTCTCTGGCCACTCTTCCATGAAGCTGGGCTTTATAGAAGAGTGGCTTCCATGAAGCCCACATAAAATGAAGATTAAACAAAGGGAAGATCGTCATTGTAATGTGAGAAAATGTAAAAGGACAACCAGCACTCTAACATGACCACTGGATAACGATTGGCATATAAACGCTGAGTGTAACCATTATTAGACATCGTAACCTAAAACCTCTTCTGACTTCACAGTAAGTTTAGGTACCTGCTTGTACAATACTGTTTCATTAATTTTAAAACGCTCATAACCTACTCTCCAGTTGGCCTGTCATTCAGAGAGGGACTCAAACTAAATCCCAAAGGAGCACAGAGGCATCCAAGTGTGTGGGAAAAAAAATCTTGACAGGAAATTAAAGCTGTCATGATAACCATCAAAGCCGAGAGAGTCTTTTGTATCCAACCAATACGCTACCCATCCCTGCGAGGTGATGATACATGGTTAAACAATCGGAATCTCGAGGTGGAAAGTAATTCTCACATTTTGCATTCGTTTCTTTGAGCTCTCTCTCTTCTGTCAGTTATTGATTTTAAGAGATGCCAAAATAACTTAAATATAGACATTTGTAATGAGAAAAGTCAAAACCATTCATGGATTTTCCTTTAGTCGTTAGTGGGAATGGGGTCATGTTGACTAGGGTCATGTACGTCTTTCCTGAGCAACGCCTTGCTTTGTAACAATAGGTTTGGTTTGGCTATGAATAATTTAATAAGTGCCAAACACTAGCACAAACACAGTTATTCATTCTATTCATAATTAGCAGGTTAGGACAACTCTTGGTGATCAGGAAATTATAATAACAGCTCTCCGTCTCTATTGGTTATTGTTTTGTGCATACTTGCCCAGAGAGATGTGGTATTATAGAACAAAAGATTGAGTGAATCTGTGGAAACAGCAAATACTGCACACATATACAGAAAAGAAAAACACAAACAACTGCTCTCTGAAATACAAGATGTTTTTGATTAAATACCTCAACCAGTTAAATTACTTTAGTCAAGAGACTAACCAGGCTAGTAACATTCAACTAAACTGATAAAAAAATTAAAAGAAGAAGGAAAATTAGTAAACTATGGGGAAAAATAGTAAAAAGGAACAAATAAGAATAAAAGTGAAACCAGTAACCAATAAAATGAACCAAAGGTTTTTTTTAGGAATAGGAAACCAGGTCAAATTAGCTCTAAAAGCTAACAAAGAACTACAGTAGCTAGGCGTTCAAACAACCAGATTACAATGCTAAGCAGAGAGGAAAATGAAAACCTATTTTTATTAAAAGTTTCTAAAATAATTTGCTAAATTAGAAATCAATTACATTTTGGACAACTGATCCTTAAGTTCAAAAGTCTTCACAGTGACTGACTGAACAGAGTGATTGGCTAACAAGTTGACAGCGAAAAACGGATATGGATTCACAATTTGGCAATTGACTGTAGGGAGAGAGCAGAACTAATCCTGGCTACAGTCTTAGCATAGCCAGAGCTTTAGCTTTAGCAACTTTGACGAATGAATACATGGGCACATTTTTAAAGGTTAATGAGAGGAGATAAAGGGAAAAACCAACAACAACAAAAAAAATGTAACAAGCTCCTGCTACCAGGCTATCACAGCACAAACCACTCACTTAGAGTTTACATCACTGCTAGCCTCAGCTCCGGCTTCCTCCAGCCTGACACAGTTTAAGCATCAAAACAAAGCAAACCACAATGACACAAACAATATTAAAATTGTTTCCTTTTGGCAAGTCTTTGGCTCAGATTCTTCCTGCAGGAGGTAACAATCAGTTTCAGACGGCTTGCGTTATTTCTATCCAATGTATGTATGGTCACCAGATACGCAAACAAAAAATAGTAATTTACTTTAGAGCCAAGATTTCTTTGTAGATGTAGACTTTTTCCCAGCAAGAGAGATCAAGACAGTCAAGTTCAAGCCTGAGGAAAGCTTCATCAGTGTGGACATAGTGTCTCCACTCAAAAAGAATGACTAACCTGTTAGTCGGCTCCAGCAGACAACAGCTCAACCTATTTTCTGATTAATCCATCTAAAGGATAAAATTGACCAGATGCGGTCCAGCGCAAAAGCTTTGGTTAGCTTTTCCTTTAAACAGACAATAAATTTACACAAGAAGCAACGTCTAAATTAGATTGAAGTCCTAATTTCAGCCGCGTATATGCTCCTGTTTGGCTGGGAAACAACTGGAGAACAACTTCCTGTGTCAAAGTTCAGTTTTCGAAAGTATCCAAAAATAATGGGCGAGTCTCAGTTTGGCCACAAGGTGGTAGAAGTCACTTTGTTGTTGACGCTGCGGATTGATGGGATGCACCCATTTTTGCTGAGCTCTCTGCCTTTCCTCTCGCAACAGTTCGTCCGCTAGCGAATTGTTGCGAGCCAAGGTGCACCTTCTACTTTTTGCTTTTTCCAAGTGCCGAATGCTCTTCTCTGCCCAGAAACCCGCAGTTGTGGAGGGCACAGCATCTTGTGTGAATTTACACTATTAAACACACACCAGTAAACCTTACGTTACACACCCAGTGTATTTCCTCCTTAACAATTGGACCACTTGGGGACAATCATAGAGCATCGAACTTTTATCCTTACATTCATGTGCTCTCATTAAGTCAGGGGAAAAAAAATATAAGTATAAAATGACGTCACGCTAAAAGCAACATATCCCGTAATAAACCAGTAGAAAGCATGAATTATTGACCCTTCTCTCCAATACGCAACAGTTTTACAAAATAAGGATGCATCCATAGTGACACACATATTTCAAAGACGTGATAAGACGTGGCAATTTTACACCCAAGGAGAACAAATCTTTAGTTAGGCTAATATACAGTACATGTCAAGAAAAAAGTAACACTGTAACAGCAACTTAAGACATTACACTGGACTTTTATTTTGCTATTAGTACTGAAGGAGATGAGGAACCAGACAGTCATGACCTCAAGCTGCTGCAACAAGGGCCTTTAAGCTCTTCATTTAAGTTATTTTGCTTTAAGTTTTTTATGTATTTAGTAAATGAATGAAAGCACTGATACTCTGTGTAATCTCACTCTGCATAAATGAAGCTAAATGAAGCAGGTCTTAAAGACTTGTCTTTAAACCAGAGAAGAAGCTGTCCCTCAGAAATACCACTGCATCAGAGATATAAACAAATGATGAAATACGACTCGCTAACAGCGCTAACTCTAAGAAATTTATGTCCCAACGGACTCTAATCAAAATTTAGAATGGCGAACTTCTGCCTGAGATGACATAATTAAAGGTAAAACCTCTCCTGCACAGGTGTGACAAATCCTTGAAAAAGCCTGAGCTCTCTTACGTGCTCGTGTCAAGTGGGTATGAGGTAAGAGACGTTAATAGAGAGCTAACAAGCAGGAAATGACATTCAAGCAGGTGGGGGGGGGGGGGGGGGGCCCAAGCTTTAATCCGCAGAGCCAATGAGTTGGATTCCCCTGAGAGCCTGTAGGTGGCCATGTGTCACTGTGCCACAAGTACAAACAATGACAAGTTCTATGAATGCTGATCATCTTTTCCATATTAGACGTCACCTTAGATACATAGTCTGGGAGAAGTGTGTTGTCTCTTGACGTTTTCCACATTTTGTGACATTACAACCAAAGCTTCAATGTATTTATAAGAATCCAATGTGATAGACAGCGCATAAGTGGAAAACAAATAAAATCTGAAAAGTGTGGCAAGCATTTGTACTAATCCCTCTTCACTCTGATACCATAAATGAAAACTCTGTGGCAGATTTTTGCAGCCTCTGAAAGGTTTTTATCCATGTTTTATGTATTTAACTCCCTCACCCTCTCATGTTTCTGCGTGTGTTCTTCTGATAGTGCACTCTCCTCCATGTCTGCGGGGTTTACCAAGGTGGTTTTATGCTCTGTCATCCAATTGCATCTGAAAGCACTGGATTTATGAAAGGAGATCAGAGTAAAAGCCATCGAGTACAAATGCATGCCAGTCATGAGTCCCAGATGTTTGTGTTATGTTTTTCTTCTGCAATCATTTTTGTGTTTTATTTTATGTCTTTTTAGATCCAGGTTATATCTGTCTTGATTACTGTTGTTTAAGTCGGCACATTTTTTTTTGCATGATGTCCTGATGCGCATTCAGGTTGTTCTCTTAGGTTCGTCTTGTCATTCCTTTGTGTTTGGGTCCATTTGTGTTTTCCGGTCTCCTTCCCTCAGTTTCTTTTTCTGCGCAGTAATCTTCTCTCACAGCTATTTAACATTCCCCTGATTAGACTCACCTGGTCACATAATGATCACGAATCCTCTGTAAATAAGCTGCCTGGCTTTCATTGGTCATTGCTGGTTTCTTCCGTTGCACACTGTCTGGTTCGCACAGTCCCTTTCTCCTCAATCACTGCCTGTAACTTTCTCCTATCTTCATTATTAAACCTTCTACTGTCGTGCTGATTAAAAACTCTGGTTTACATTTGAATCTAGCTTTAAACTCATAATGTCTGACAATGCTATACATTTCAGATTGTGTATGTAAGACATTTTAAACACCATGAACGTTGTTCCTTCCACGTCACAAATATTTTGATTGTAACATTTCCAAACGTGGACAAAGAGTACGATACGTTTTCACCAGGCACTGTGCATGCTTATTTAAAGGGACTCATCTTAAGATCTCCAGGAATGCCATTTTAGAGTTCCACTCAAAGGCCTTCAGAGAACGCTGGGAGATTTCTCTGTTCACGTTCCAGCTTCGTAACGGTGAACTCCACGCTACTTGTTAAATGTTATAATTTCACATACAACCACTGCTGTTCTGCTAAGTAATCAAACTGGAAAAAAAAAAATCTGCTGGATAAACATGTCTGACGGCATGTTCTAGCTGTGTGCGGAGGAGAGATTAAAATAGCCCGCGAGAGCCGACTTGTTTTTTTTTTTAACAGATCCAGCTCAATGAAAAGATCAGATATTGTTGTAACTGCAGCTGACAGTTCAGAGGCCCCTCTGTCTGGAAAATATCACAGGCCTTCTGGGATGCAAAAATTAAAAAGGAAAAAAAAAAAAAAAGAAGAAGGAAAACTGGAGTTCAGCCAGTCATGGATGAACAACGTCTCGGAGCTAGCTGGATAAGGTAAGGGGGGGGGGGGGGGCAATTTTCTCTTGTCAAGAGAGAGGGAGAGAGCCTGCAGCTGCTATGTGACTTGACAAACAGCTCCATGCTTCCTACTCAAAGCAATGCTTGCTTCTGCCTCTCGCTACACCTTAAAGACTTTATTTCATATACATATTTTACCCATGGAATTAATTCTTCATGTTGCTTTGGCTTTCTTGAGCAGATTTCCGCACTTCAATCTAGACTGAGAGCCTATTCCTTACCTCCAACCTCATGACTAGGGATCTATATAGAGTTTTATCTAGAGTATTTGTTTTTGTCACTTAGTATTCATCTAAAGCAGACTTGATCTAAAAAAAAAAATATCTCCATGTTTCCTTCCCAACACATTTCTTCCACGTGTCTCTCAGCCACTACGTGACATGTTCTTTTTTTTTTCAAGGGAACCCAAGAACAACTTGGAAACATTGTCATGATCAGACAGACACTTTAAGCAACATCTGGTCGCCGGGGTAATGTCTCCGGAGAAATTCTTCAAAACAACGGCAGGTTGCAACAGCTTGCGTCTTTGTGGGAGCCTAAAGGCATTTAAATCATCTAATAACGTGAAAAACACGTCCAGTCGTCTCTATCTGCATTAATTCTTCCACACAGTGCATGCAGAACTCCTTTGAGCTTGAATAAGCATATTGACATTTCCATTTGTTCTACCATAAAAAAAAAAGAAACGTGCCCACTTTTGATTATCTAATCAGTGTCTAGTGGCAAAAATAGAACAGCGATCATTGTTCTTGCACAATGCACTACATGCATTCCCTTCTATGGACGTCAAAGCTCTGATTTACAGTACTTTAGGAAATCTGTCATTCGCTAAACGTGGCTTGGCCATGTGGACAAACATGAGCGATATGTGGCAACATTATGCCATAAATTATAGTTTTTAAAAGCCAAGATCTTCTTCTCTGGAAACAACAAAACAGTTTGTGCTGACTCAGGAAGTGCTTTTTTGTTCTAATATTTCTTTAATCTGTCCTTGATAAAATGTGGCCGGTCTTGTTTCTTCTGGCAGTTTCTGGCGCTTCACCAACTTCGCATAAAATTGAATACTTAAACGTGGTCTTCAGGGTTTGCTCATTTACGTAATGGTTCATTAATTGTCCCACTCGGATCAAGTTGGGGCCTGTATGTGCTACACAGAGCTTGCATTTGGACGTTCGGTTTAATTAAAATCTGCTTGTAAAGTGGCAGCAGTAAACTAGAGTAGTTGTGTTTGTATCTGACCCGAGAAAACCTCATCTGTGTAACTTTACAGTTTATTTCAGCCAGTCTTGGGTCATATAGTGATCAGACATAACATTAGAGTACCCTGACTTGTCTGTGGCTGTGAAATACTATATGCGGCATAAATATATACGCTGTGTTCAGTAGTTAGAGCTACAGTACCTCGTCTGTTGGATCAGACCAAAAGGGCCACCCTTTGGTGCATTAGCATGTTACAAACTGTGGAGTGGAACGGCCTAACCGTAAGCAAAAGGTAGGCAGGATCACATTAAAAATACATAATAAAAAAGTAAAATTAAAGAATCGAAGAGAAAAAAAGCAGATAAACAAAATTTTGAGAGACAGGTAGTTACACAAAGTTATAGTAATGCAAATAAAAAACATCTAAAGTTAGTTCTAAAGAAACCACAGGATGAGCTTTATCTAAAATGGAAAAAATAAATACTAGAATAAATGTTGCACAATTATTCATAATGTGGCATACTGAGGTACAAAAATGTAAAATATTCAAGTTAAACTGGGAAAAACGCCATCCTATTTACAGAACAATATGGGATAAAATGCAATATGCTTGGTAGTACATCAGCCTCTCGATATAGCAAAGGTATGAGCAAGTTTCACAGGGAATGTTTTTGTTTCAGTGGGTAACTCTACATCAGAGACAACAAAAATCACATGTGGGGTTCCCCAATGGTTCATCCTGTGTCCCCTCCTATTTAATATCTACATGCTCCCTCTAGCTCAGATCATAAAAAGCAACAACATCAGCTACCATAACTATGCAGACGACACACAGCTCTACATCATCACCAGGTGACTATGAACCCATTTAAGCACTGAGTAAATGCTTATAAGAAACAAATACGTTGATGTGCCAACATTTTCTTCAGTTGAATAAAAACAAAACTGAAGTAATTTTTGGACCAATAGAGGAGCAGACAATAGTTACAGCACAGCTTCAGTCGCTTCAGCTAGAAGCCACCGATCAGGCCCGGAATCTGGATGTAGTGATGGACTCAGACCTGAACCTCCAAAAGCATCTAAAGACAATTACAAGGTCGGCTTTCTATCACCGGAAGAACATTTCCAGGATTAAAGAACTGATGTCTCAGCAGGATCTGGAAAAACTAATCCATGCGTTTATCTTCAGAAGAATTTATTAGTGCGACGGTGTTTTCACAGGTCTGCCTAAAAAATGGATCAGACAGCTGCAGCTGATCTAGAACGCTGCTGCCCGCGTCCTCACTAAGACTAAGAAAGTAGAGCACATCACCCCGGTTCTAAAGTCCTTACACTGGCTCCCTGTATCTCAAAGAATAGACTTTAAAATACTTCTGTTAGTCTATAAATCCCTGAATTAGCACCTAAATCCATCACAGACTTGTTATCAGTGTATCAACCCTCCAGACCACTCAGGTCTTCTGGCTCCAGCCTGCTCTGCAGAACCAGAACCAGAACCAGACATGGAGAAGCAGCATTTAGTTCCTATGCTCCACTTATCTGGAACAAACTTCCAGAAAACTATAAAAGTGTGGAAAACCTGAGTTCTTTTAAATCAAGATTAAAAACACATCTGTTTAGGATTGCTGTTGACTGCTCTAGTTAAATTGTTTTACTGAAACATCATTACAGTTCACCACTCTTCCTTCTTTGGTCCACATTTGATATATGCTGACTTCCCCAGATTGGAAGCACCCAGGTTGTAGTTTTTGTAGATGTTATCTCATCATCGTAGTTTGGGCCTTGTCAAAACCTGCTTTCTCATCCCTGTACACTCCCATTTTCCTGCTTCCAACATAGCAACTTCAAAGATGGCATGTATGCTTGCTATTAAATACATTCTTCTCCCTAACAGTTGCCTGTTATTGGTCATAATGTTTTGTCTTATTGTCTTTGCTACTTAAGGTCAAATTTAAACATATCACACCAATTCAGAATGGCTAGAACTTAAAACTTGGACAATATCTAATTTGTTGAATTGAGTAGCCAAGCCTTTTCCTCTGTTCCTTTTTTTAACCAAATATGGGTAATCCCTAAAAAGACAACAGTGCAATTTTTCTTTGATAATTCATTACATTTTACTTTAAATATTTTAATATTCCCTTAACATTAATCTCTTTTGTGGATGCATTTCTGTGTGGAGCTTTTATGGAACAGTACTTCAGTGGTAGTTATTTAAATTGAAGAGAAGGACAGATATGCACACTTCAGTTTTGATCTGTTGGAGATTTTGAGACTGCGTGAATGAATTAGACATAAATTATACCGGGCTGAGTCGGCTGCAAACAAATGGAAAGGTCACCTTTTATTAATGTGGTGCAATGTCGCCTCTGAGTAATGAGATTGTGTTATGCAAGTGAGCATTCCGACTTTGTACTCTGAGTGGTTCTGACTTTATGACCAGACGTTTTTAACTCCAACCAATAAGCAATTATAGCTAACTCTACCACTAAAGTTAGTTTAGCTGTATGAACATAATGTCACCCGTGTCACTCTCGATGAGTTTAGAGCAGGGGTCTGCGACCTGCGGCCCTTTGGGTCTTCCACAATGGCTCCAAAATACTTTAGCAGAAAAAAATATAGATGTTTTTGAAATAATAAATATAATAACACATTCAGGTTTTACCAGGTTTTCTTTTTCTTCTTCTTCTTTGTCATGGAATAATTGCATTGTATTTCCACAACATAATAAGACTGAAGGTGGCTGTAACATCTTTTAGATGATTTTTTTTTTATTATAAAGTTTGAAACTATGTGATTTCTTTTGTACATAATTTCAACTATTATCAACATCCTATTGAAGATAAAACGGTTTTATGTTTTTCTTTATATTAACCCCCCAAAAAATGTAATAAAATAACATTAACTTTAAAAATATGTTTCTTATGGTACATGTTTTCTAAATTTTTATGTTAAATTATTATATTTTTTTTGCCCTGTAAAATTTGTTATTCTAGATTTGTTTTTTAGCTAGAATAAGGGCCCAAATGTATATGGATTTCAAAGGTTTTAAATACCTGTATAGCTTCAGAAAATATTAAGTAAACCCCATAAATGTTTCTCCATTTGTGACTGATTTGCAAACATTGTTGCCATTGACTTGCTCTCCATGTTGCTTCCACATAAGGCATGCTCATTGTTTCTGTTTTCAGCTGCGCCTCTTCCCCATGTGGCGCCGTCGATGAAGCTAATTCTCCCATAAATTGTGTGTGAGGTCCTTGCACACAACCTCGAACAGAACAATGCTCAGACTGAATGGCCTGGGAAGGAGCCGCACTGCTGGCCGGTGCGTCTGTGTTTTTATTTATCTCCTTCCAGCCATCTTCTTTCCCAGCTGGATTTGCCAGATGGCCATTCAGGCTCGGCCTGAGGGTTCTTCCTTTGAAAAATGAAATGTTTTCTCTCCACTATTGCCACATGCTTTGTCAGAGCAAGGATGTCAATGACTCAATGCAATTAGTTGGACTCCCTTGGAATGTCAACTTTTTAGCACTGGTATAGTTTCATCAACTATATTTGTCTTCCTTTGGTTGTATTATAATTGAAAAGAATTAGATAGTTTATAGGTGATCTAAATCTGACTAAATGATGAATTTCATCCTTTAAATCGCATGCAGACGGATTTGGATTCTGTTTTTTGGTTATAATTTGTTGTGATGTGCCTTGTCAGGACCGTCATTGCAAGTTGATGGTATTTAAATGGACTGTAGCAAACTGAAACTGAACTATCAGCACATAAATTTCTGCAGAGGCAACTTTTCTAGCATGTTTCAGTGAGCTAATTCATCTCCTTCAACAGATGTATGCGGTGGTTTTACAGTAGGAATTAGTCTCTGTTTTTTTTATGCAACGCCTCATCTGCCTTCTCATTTTTATTCCGTCTTTTCTTTTTAAAATTGATTCTCTGAGCATGCACACACTCTGCATCTTTGCCATTTTCCACTGAGGACAAGAGAGAGCGTCCACCTCTGCCATTTTCCTAAGCATGATGGGGCTCTTTTGCCCACACTCTGAATTGCCGGGCCTATCTAAGCACTCTTAATCGCCCTGGCAGCATCACTGTCACCCTTCTACTGTCCTGTCCTCGCTCCTCGGTATGTGTCCTGCCTGTGATGTATCACACTGGCACCATCCCTAGATAGAAAGCTGTGGTGCTCATTAAGATAAGGAAAGATAGCGAAAATGAAAAAAAAAAGAAGGCAGAGAAAGCGGAGGGAATGAGATAAAGCCTTGTGCCTGTTGGATTTGTTCCACTTCATTGTTTCTGTATTTCTCTGCCCTCTCCTTCCTCCATTCCCCGTTCCGTACCTCTTTCCTCTGTGATTCAGAATTCATCAATAAAAAAGCAGAGCAATGTCGCCCTTGGACGGGTTGTTACATTCACAGCCGATGGTTTAGGTTTTCACATTATGCCATTTACATACACATATGCATTCATTTGGGCATAAGAGATTAAATGAGAGCGGAGTATCACTCCGGTTTCCAGTGTTTTTGAAATGTTGCACTGAGCCAAGAGCCGCAGCACTATAACAAACTGTCAAATTCGGTGGGGTGTTATGGGACTTGCACTCCTCGAACCACTGATCTATGAAGACTTTCGGGTTTTTCCACTTGCCCGTAAAAGAAGCAACTTCAGCTCTGTCAGATGAGACAGGGATGCAATGTGCCAGAGCCAGTCACAAGTGGCCATCAGCATCCCAGGCAGTAATCGGAGTTCTGAAGCCTCATGGTGTCGCTCAAAATAAAGCTGACAGATGAAAATCCATGGAAGTCAACCTTGATCCCAGTAACAGATGTGCCATGACCAAAACTGGTAGTGTTCAAACTTGACAGCCTGTCAAACCAGGCTGTTATAGAGACAGGGAATTTTAACAGGATCCACTTATGTGGCTTTCCTGATTAGATGAGCATGTCAGCTTCTTTCATTTAAGTGCTGATGAAAAGGGATTAGAGCTGAATGTGATATAATATCTGACTTGTGATATTTTATCTCTTGTCTCTCCCTAGTACCCTCGCTACAGAGGGTCTACACAGCTATTCACATCATTTTCTTGATTCTAGACCAGCATATACAAAAATGGCAGACCAAAGGAATATTTAAAAAAAAAGGGCACTTGAAACTTTTTCAACTCTTTAGGGATCACACCTCTTAGCCTGTCTGGGAAAACTGTGGGCTGCAACTCCAGTCTTTGAGAGCCACCGACCAGATACATCCCTGTTCCTACAAGACAATGCAGCAGATTCAGAGGGAACGGTGTTGCTTTGTGAACAGCAAACCCAATCTCTACCTTTGCAGAACAGCGGAGACTGTGGAAGGTGCAGCGGGTCCACACGGTACCAGAGTTACTTTTAAGACCAATACGTCTTTAGCTCCTTTTCCATTGCAAGCCTCAGGATACCAAAGCCTGCAGCTTTTATATTTGACGCATCTCCATTTGCTAGGGTCCATGTATGGAAATCAGCCCATGGACGTATGGGGAAGTTGTAAGGAAAACTGCAGTATACCTCCGGTCCTAAAGTTGGCGACATTGAAAGATTGCACACTGAGTTGCTGTATCTGGATCCTGCCACTCGTCTGCAGAACAAGATGGAGAACGCTCAACTGTTTTTTCTGATGGTGCTACACTTCATCAGCCCCCTTTACAGCGTCCCTAACCGCTGGACTCCATTCTATTCTACCTCTGCTGGCATCAATAAAGACAAAAAAAGCACCGCTTCTCTCTGCCTGCACAGAGACTGCAGTGGTATTGGGGGTGAGTGACAGAAGTGGAGACAGGGGACAAGACTATTTCGGTTGATTTGACTCTTTCTCCGCTTTCTCCACTCCTGTTGCCGTTGCAGGAAAGTAGAGAACCTGTGTTATACCACACACACAGTGATTCCTTCCTGCCATGCGAGACCAAACCTAACAGCTCTCCATATATGTAAAATGGGAGAAAGCCTTGCTAAATCAGTGGATGTGATTTAGGTTATTAAATGCAGGACGCGTATTTGCGTCTAGAGGGCTGTAGTGTATTTTATGTTTTCCTTTTGTCCTTCAGGCGGGGTTCATGGTTTGTAAATAGTAAAAGAGTTCACAGTCCACCCACTTTGGTTTACATGAAAAGTCAGTCTTAGGAAAATGTGTGTTTTCTGTGTAAAAGGAAAATTTAGGGCTCAATTTGATCAGATTTACTCCAATAAATTTGTCTTAAAGAACTATGCAAAAAAATAATAATTTATAATTAAAATGCCAAAAACACCCAGCAAAGATTTTCACATTTGATATCTGGTACTTGCAAATATTTTGCTCAAACTTAGTAAACGTCTGATATGCAAGCTTCAGCCACAACAAACAGATCCAGTCTGTTGCAAATTATAGACTATCTGGCCGACTAAACGCTACAGCAATGGGTTTCCCAACTACAGCTCCTCGACAAGACCAGCCTGTCAGCAGGGGCCAGTTTCCACATTCCAGGCAGAAATTCAAGCCTTTCCCCAGTTTAGGTTGGACTCTGCCAGGGCTGCCCCTTGTTTGTGGTATTAATGGACTAAATCTCAAGCCACAGTCAAAGATTGCTTCCTCGGTGTTGGAGACAGTCTATCCCTCAAGTGGAGGAGCTCGAGTCGTCAAATAACCCCTAACTCCAAGATCTGTTGGAACTACGACTCTATCTTGGATAAGCAGGAAACAATGTATGGACTCATTGTCTATCGAAATGAAATCATAATAATCCTCCATTCACTTATTTATTCTATACCACTGACATCCATCAGACATGCTGTATATTAAATACTACTGCCTGAGTCTTTCATTTGCATGACTTTAAGAGGTTGTCCAGCCTGGAATCATCAGTCATGATTGTAGCTGCTCAGTGAAATTATGTCTGTGAGGTTTAAAAGAATAACTAATGATCTGAGCATGTCATTATCTAAAGAAAGGGCTACAGAAAGTGCAGCTGGCCTGCTGTCAAAGATTTCCATTTTGTTTTAAAGAGAAGACTCACGAGGGAAGAAAGTTAGTAGGTCTTGACGTAGGATTGATTGTACGTTGATGTCTTTGGCGCTGTTTTCAGGGGGGGGGGGGGGGGGGTAGCAGCCTGGACTCTGCATTGCTTGCTGAATCTAATCACTGATTTCATGCAAATCTGACCAAAAACAATATTATGGATGTCTTGAGGAAAAGGGATGAGGAAAAATATGCGTTGCAAAGGATGCTTGAAAGGAAGAAATGTCAGCTATGTAATTAGCCCTGTTTAGTATGTCCTCCCTGTACTTTCAGCATTTTATACCCATGGGCCCTGACTGACAGCTTGATTTTTCGTGGAAAGCATGCCGCTGGACTTTTGTTCTCAAAAGCTATTCTCTCTGCCATTAAAACGTGGCTAATTGGTGTTTCTCATGCGGCTCAGCAGAAACAGCACACCTAACCCCGCATCTCACGAAAACACGGTGCCTTGAGCAAATCAGATCCCCTCATCTAAGCGTTCATTAGCAGACCTGACACAATAATGGCTATTTGGTTGATATCAGCTCACGAAAAGGAGAGAACCGAGAGAAATCGGTAATTTCCGACTTCGTAATTCCTAGAATTTCATATCTGTTGCCTGCAGCCAAAAACTTTGGAAACGACAAATCTTTGGCCAACGTTTACCCAATATAATACAAATAGATAACATATGAAACAGACTGAAAAATAAAAAAAATGGAAAATATACTTTGGTGGCAGAAAACTTCAAAATGGAAAAGCTTTTTCTATTATTTTAATAATAGCTTACATGACACGGGATCTGAAATCCCCTTTGTATAAGACAACTTCCTGGTAATAAGAAGTCAAAATTTAATGTCTCAATACAAATGAAAGCAATTTTTAGCCCTTGACTTAAAACCCACAAAAATACAAACTATATTTTTCTTGAAGCCAAAGTTGTGCATCGTCTTCCACAATAAATTTTCCTTTGCTGTATTTTTCCCTGCTTTTCATCACCTTCTCAGAACAGTAAAACAACTTTTAATGTAGTCACCAGCGTCAAAATTGGACAAACTGTATTCATAAATGAAACAGTTTAAGGCTTTCAGCTTAAACTGTTGTGCCACTGGTGAAAAAGACCAGCAGGGCAGGATTTAGGAGACAGCAGGAGCCTGGAGTAGATTCTGTTTGGGAACCCGACATGGGCATGTTTCCTTTTTAAGCATTAAGATTACAATAGACTGATAGTAAGAGACATATTGTGTTTATGGTTTCTAGGCCTTTTCCATTTAATTATAAGGTTTTGCCCTAAGAAACCTATGTAATTCTATAAATCATGATGCTTTTGAACCAGCATTCGCACATGTACACATATGGTGTCTGGCAGGTAAATATCTAGAACTTCATATTTCAAAAAGTAAAAGAAGAAGAAATAACATAATACAAATATGGAGAACAACTAGAAGAAAAACACCTC
The DNA here is from genome assembly GCF_011125445.2 of Fundulus heteroclitus. Taxonomy (NCBI): domain Eukaryota; kingdom Metazoa; phylum Chordata; class Actinopteri; order Cyprinodontiformes; family Fundulidae; genus Fundulus; species Fundulus heteroclitus. The sequence continues at coordinate 19,053,029 of NC_046377.1, forward strand.
TGATTCCAGATTCCAGAATATGTATTGCTCTGTCAACGCCTTTGCTCCATTGAAAAAAAAAGGAGGGGGTATATAACTTATTTTGATATGGATCAGGCATTTACTACGCTTAAGACTGGGATGTGATGTACTGATGAGTTATGTTATACCTAAAACACTAATATTAAAGGAAATAATACCATTACCTATTATTCCCAAGACCACATCTGGTCTTAACAGTGCTGTTTTTCCTTTTAAAATATATATTTTTGTTTGCCTCTAGCAGTCATTCACACCGAAACCCCTGCCTGACATTGGCATTTTCCTCTTCTGTAGACTTTATGTCAACACAATGAAAGGAGCAAACATGGTGCTTTGGTTGTCGCATTAGATTTTGATTCTTCAGCTACAATCATCCTGATTCCTCATCTGTAGACAACACGATCGCAGGGAAACCACCGTTTTACGTCGGCTGCACATAAACACCAGCTGAACCCACAAGTTAACCTTCCTCTGCCCATAGATCTAGGCTAAAAACAATGCCACTAGTAGTCGTGTTCAAACACACCCGAGTTATGCAGGGAGCATGTTTGTGATTATCACGAAAACAAAGAAGAAGTGCCTATTTATGCAAAATACAGCACCCCGCAGATGATTAGCAATCCAAACAAAGCACTTTACACCAACTTTCTCCTCCTTAAATGAATTTGCATACACAATGCATGACCATAACGCCAAGATTAAGGTGGATTAACGTTGTGTTGTTTTTCGAAATGTCTGTAAACCAGAATTATCCCAGGCTCGTTAGGGGCAGCATTCCTCAGTCACTGAAATATTGTAAAACTAGGGGCTATGACAGCATCATTGCTTAACAGTTACATATTATCTACATGGAAATTAAGATAATTTAAACATCTTGCTGTTTTGGGCTTTTGAAATCTGATAATATCATGTGTTCATTAAACATCTGTTTGTCAACCAAAAAAGGCTAAATTTGCTCTTTATTCCCTTCTGTGCTTAAAAAAAAACAACCTGAAAATGTTTATTGCTGCTACTATTCTGTTCAGAAGTTGCTAAAATCCTAAACTACATAAACTCCAGCAAATGAATGGTGTGCCGGCATGTTGACATAACTCGTGCGTACTAAGTCATTAGGCTCCAAAACACCTATTTTGTTTTTTCAGCACTCATTCTGCCAATAACAACACCTTCTCCTAATCTGCCATAATCCCCTTCTAGCAACCCACATTTAATATTGCTATTAAAATATGACAAATCATATTACTCCTTTAAATTTAATCTTGTCTGGATTTTCTGTTAAACCTTAAAGCTTTCCATAGTCATTAAAATATAATTGCTAATTTCTAAGCTTATGCACAGATAACTAAATTGCAAAAAGAAGGACTTTGTTTGCAACACTCTTGTTTGGTTTGATCCCACAGAGTAATTCTCCTTATCTTGATTGGACATGTCCAAGTTAATGAAGCTGGTGAGGATATATTAAAGGGATTATTTGCAAAAAAAAAAAAAAAAAAAAAAAAAAAAAAAAAAAAAAAATAGAAAATTAAACACAGTTTGACAATCATTGTTGTTTCCAGCCAGCAGGAAAAGAAAAGCTTTTCAAAGAGCAAGGCATTTGCAGATGTAATTATTGTCATTTATATAGAATATGAACTTTGTAGATTTAGACCATGTATGGCCATGATTATGTCAGAAAGAATTTAAAGCTCATCAGAAACACACTTCTGGTTGTAATCTGATGTGAAAGCTTGCCTCTATCCCAAAATAAGACTCCAGACGAATGTGACTGTACCTTACAGAGGCATTTTCAATCGTCATGAGGTTTCCTTTACATAAGATGAATCCTCTGATCAACTTTTGAACAACAAATAAAAGAAGGGAAGACTGCGCAAATCCAGAGGTCAATCAGTTCAATGCATTGTGCCAGCAACAAATTAGGATTAAATCTATGAAATGTCTCTTTTTTTTTCATTCACTTTTTTATTTATAAATTTTATTCAGACCAGTGTTCTGCGGGACATTTGTATTTGCTGTATCTATTTACTAAAATAGCCTTTCATGATAGCGTTTTTGCTGTTAAGGTACTTTTCTTAAAAAAAGCTAATTGTATAAGAAGTACAAGCAAAAAAGTTCACATTCTCCGTGTCATGATTAGCTTTTTGTTTGTCTTGTTTTTGGACTATTCTGGACTGAATATGTTTCCCCCCTCTCAGCCACCAGCCGTTATCCAATCAGCTCAGTCACCTTAATTGGTTCCACCTGCTACCGCCACTAATTAGTCAGTTCTGCTCACCTGTCGCTCTGCCTACATATCCCGGCCACTCTCTGCCGGGCGGGCTGGTCTGGTTTCCCCTCCTGCATGTGTTGTTTGCTCCAGCGACTTCTCTTTGTTTTTCCTGTGTTTTCCCTGGGCCCAGTCCTTGACTAACTAAGTGTTGGTTCAAATACTGGTTTCGCCGCATACACCAGTTTACACTCTGGGGTCTGAGGCTTCAGTGAATGACATTAAAACTGCAGAAAGTGATAAATTACTCCATATATATATATATATATATATATATATATATATATATATATATATATATATATATATATATATATATATCTGTTCTGCTCCATCTCATTTATAAAACAATTATCAATATTAATATGGGCAGCACAAAACCCTCATTCAAAGCAGAAAAAAAGGAATACACAATCTAGTTCAATACATTAGAATATGCCTTCCAATAAGAATCTTATGTCAGATTAAAATTCAAGCAGGTGTTAAACATCCTTTTCCTGTAAGAAAAATGTTGGGGTTTTGGGTTTGATGTGATATTCTAATGTTCTATTCTAATGTTTCCATCGTCATAATTGACATTAAGGTTTAAAAATATTACTCTGTGTAATTAATCTACGTGATGTGTTTCACTTAGTGGACTAAGTTGCTGAAATAAGCAAACTTTTCAGTGTTATTCTAATTTATTAAAAAATGAGAACACTGTGTAAAAGTGACCTTGGTGGATGCCTGAAGCTGTTCTCTACTAAACCAAAGTGACAGTTCAAAGGGAGCTTGTACATCCCTGGGGGTACAGCAAGTCTGTAAAGTTTGTTCAATGAGTGTTTTTGACAGTGCTGTACTGAAAGTGACTACAATAACTATTAAAATAAGTGTCATACCAGCCAGTCAAAAGATGAACATAATAAAAATACACAGGTCGTTTGAAATTGCTGGTCAATACGATTTTCAACAAGGTTTTAATCACTTGGTGTCACTGATCAGCTTATAATTGTGCGTGTGTGCGTGTGGAGCACAGTTTGCAAATTTTAGCTTCTGAGCCAAGACGGTGGGTGGCAGTGCATTCAGAGAGAGGCTGAGAGAAATCATCTGTGGCCTGCCTGTTTACTGCTCTGTTTGCTGAGGTATATACTTGAAGACTAAACCTAAAATCTACTGGAAGCCAATGTAAGGAGTATGAAATGGGGGGGAATCTGAGCTCCTTTGCTGGATACAGCGAGTCCTGTGAGCAACTAACACTGAAGCTTGTACCTATAGCCCAAGAGGAACGTTCCCGTTTTCTTCCTGAACAGATGCTGATGCGGTATAAGCCGACCCTCTGGGTTGCTGGCAGAGTTTCCTGGCGGTTCCTAACGTCAGAATATTAAATTTTCCCCTCTCCCATCTCCCCCCCTCAAAATTGTAAGCGGTGCATAAAATGTAGCGTTGGACCAACAAATACTCTTCTTGTCTTTTCAGATCTAAAGGTTCTTGATAACTTTAATTTTTTGCTTTGTGTCGTAAAAGAAGAGCCGTCGTTCCATTCTAAGTAAACAAGTAAAGAGGAGTTTATGATTGTTGGGGTTTAAATTTGATTGTAAGGACTGGTGCAAATTTACTACACATTTAACCCTAGAATGTCATTTTACTTCAGCAAAAGTAAACAGAAATTGTTGGGGGGTTATCCCATAGAAATCCAGCCTTAAGAACCTCTGGATTAATACTAACTATCCTAACAGTGTGAAAAGAAGGCATACATTGCATACTTTTTCTGCTTTTATGGAATAAATGTGACGCTAAAACCATTTTCCAGACAAAGACTCGGCTCTAGCTCTGAGTATTTCAGCGTCCGAGTTTGACAGCGACAATAAAAAATTCAGATGAACTTCTGTGAGCTCGTCTCACCTTTTTTTTTTATTTCATGGTCAGTAATTTACAGGAAATAGGCTCATTTTCATTCCCTTTGTGGTATTTCACATTCAGGCAGCTACCAGTCTCTTTCTCTCTCTCTCACACACACACACACACACACACACACACACACACACACACACACACACACACACACACACACACACACACACGCAAAGATAATTGATCAAAGTGAATCTGGAGAATAGATTCAAGTCTGCGTCAGCTCATCATAGCGCTGCAATCACTGTGTGGATCATATTGAAAAGGTAAGCGCAGAGAAGTAGAAGCAGTCTCAGAAAAACTGTCTGCCATTATTACCACTCATGGATCTTACTTCCTGCACTTTATGGCATTCCAAGTCAAACTATTTTAGTTTGTCCTCTTGTCTTGTTGTGCACTACTTGCATTTAATCTACCGATGAGGAGGAACTGAAAAGGTTTTAGAAAGCAGACTAAAATGTAATTGGGTCAGTGTTGCAGCCTGTTACATTTAATAATTATCAGCCATTTCTTTATTAGGTTGAAAAGAGAAAAGTTGTTAGCAGCAAGAAATGATGAAACTCCGAGAAAGTGACTGTTGCACCGAATTGAGTTTTACTGAAGTATTTCAGCAATATTTGTGCCCCAGTAAATCCTTTCACAGCAATGGATCCCAACTTCTTAAATGAGTGCCTAGTACCGCCTTGCATTGATTTCCTAAATATGTGGCATATATTCCTACTCGTACAATCAGAACTAAACTACATTTGACTGGATTCTGAGTCACGACGTGAAATATTAGAGCATGGTGATCTTTGGCATTTGGTCCATTTTCCATGATCTGAAAAGGATTGAGGGCTTTTCTTATTTATTTTTAGAATAACCTTCACATTTTCTATGGTCATCTTGCATCCATTCATTTGAAATGTCATCGTAGAATACCAGATCTGCGCAGCACTCCGGTTTCCGGCTGAATCTCACGGTGCCTGGAGTTTCTGGAGAGCTCTTGTAAAGTCAATGGAAAAATATAATTTTAGGGTAAAACGCTCTAACAATAACAGAGAAGAGGGGGGTAAAAAAAAACTGAATTGTTTAAGGTACGCTTTATACAGTAAGGTTTAAATTAGTCACGTCTTCCAAGCTTTTTCCGTGTGCGACGTACATCTGATGTGATCCCACCCAGCGCTGCACAGCTGCAGCCACTCAGTCATTAGATAACCCGGCTGAACATGAAAGCGCCCGGCGACATAAACGCACCTGAGCTACTCAGCCATGGCTCCACTTTCACAAAGAACAAAAACCTCATATATGCTGCAGATGCTGCGTGTCACTCAGGCCTAAAATCTTGGAGGATTTTTGACACAAGTGTTTCTTTTTCAAACACATTCCGCGGCGGGGTGGCGGAATGGATCGAGCCAGAACTCGGTATCTGTCTGCAGACGGTCTGATAAAATATTTAGCGGCGAGTTAAACAGAAGGCGAATCATACTTGAATGATTTAAACATTGACGTCTACTCAAATAGAATATTTTAACACTCGGGTCAGGTTTAAGGGCAACAGCTTACATTTGGAAAGAAATTTGGAGAATATAGTTTAAAAATAATGCTCTGAACTCTAATATGAGCCAAAAGGATTATATTAGTCCTTTTAATATATAATATTACTATTATCTGCAATCTTTAGCTGCAGCAAAGGCAAAGTCAGTAAGAACTTTTTTTTTATATATATAAACAAATATTTGATCCTTGCATGTATTAATCTTGAGGCAAACTATTCTAGTCAAACAGTGTTATTTTAAAAAACTGATATAAACTCATGTAAACCTGCGGTCAATGGGAGAACTAACTCATGCTTTGGCACAATATACAGACTTAATGAAGAAGGTCCCTGCTGACAAATGCACTACCATGACACCCCCTACCAAAATGGGCTTAAAATAGTGCAATGAAGCATCACATAAATATAAGCTACACCATATAAAGTTATGCATGGAATATTGTTGTACATAAGGTGTCACGTTCACGGATCTGAAAGTTGTTTCAAACCCTAACCAGGCTGTTTGTGGAGGTCGACAATTATTTTCCTGATATCTTGGTAAATATTGATTATTTTATGTTTTATTCCATGACTTCCTGCAGGGTAGAAGGGTGTTTGAGCTGTGGCTTTAAAAATACATCAACAGGTGTACCTCCATTTTAAATAAATGGGAATTAGTCAGAGGTTTACCAAACCATTATATTATAATCTGGACTTCTCCATTGGATTAAAGACATATTAATGTTGGTGTGGGTGCATTTTTCGATTTTATATCTAACAATGAGGGGAATAAAAACACTTATGTGACTTTTAATACAACATTATTTTGTTTTCAACCAGAACAAACACATTATTTGCATAGTATGTGTTTCTTTTTTTTGACAATAACAGGAACTGGTGTGAGAATGGACGAAAAAAGAGCAATTTTTTTACCACACCTTTTCTGTGTTATTTTAAAAATAAAACCAGGATTTAGCAAAAGACAATAAGATTGATGCTGATACTTTACTCTGTAGCCACATTGTAATTTGAAACCTGTGCTCGTGACACCTCCTGGAACCTGGGAAGGAGTCGACTGAAAGAGAGATTTAATTTCAGGTGGATAATGGAGGTTTAACGGTCCCTAAAAAAGCCTCCTAAGTTGTGTTTGCTTGGTTTAATGCTTTTGATTTGTTTGTTTATTCTCTTTCCGTGTCTCTGTGTGATTTCCCATGGCTCCCCTGCGGTGCACTGTTATATGAAGTGAGATCTCTGCACACATACACACAAAAGTGGCACTCTTACCTCACAGCAAGGCGTGGGGGGAGGATGGCAACCATCAATGCAGCTTCCATCTCTGGGGAGAGGATTGATTTTTTTTATTTTTATATATATATTTTTGGGCTGGTCTGCATCACATAAATGTTATAGGTGCATTATTTTGTATTTCTTTTGGTTTGAAAGTGAAAATGACTCTTTGAAAGCGATGCAAAATTAAACTGTCAGACCTTTTGGCCTATATTTTGGTGCACCAGACAATCTTTTATAAATGCCCCTATAGCTATGGACCATGACATCGAAACTTTGAAAGTGCTCTTTCAAAAACAAGTTTCTTGACTATTAAAATGGCCGGACATCAAGATCTCTCTAATATACGCTGTGAGAATCACAAGCAACGAAAACCGATTTCGTCTCGCTGGCTCCCTCCCTGCCCCTCTCCCACTCATCAGCGTCCATCGCTTAATCCGATTAGAACATTATATTTGAGGTTCCTGGATTAATCAGCGTAATAAAGGGTCACTTGGGACCATTGCTGCCCATTAGCGTTATTATGGCTCCGGCTGGAAGGAGGGGATTTACAGATACTGCTTGATCACCGCTGTTAGGAGAAGGTGAGCATCCACGTCTCAGGTGAGACTATTGATCTGTTTACTCCCATATGAGTCGGCGCGACGCAGTGGAGCTTGCCAGCACAGAAGAGCTGTGAAAGGATACAAGTATTCACTGAAAAGGTTGCAGCTCTGTCGTGTAACTGATTAGCTGCTTCTGCTCCCGCTCTCGGGTGCACTTTGCTAATGCAATCCGTCTTGTTACTCTTAAGGACAAGGCTGTGGTTTAAATGTAGCCTGATTATTAAAGTTTTTTTTTTTTTTCATGCCACTTAAGCTTTTTCACATTTTTGACACGCTACAACTACAAAGTTCGATGTATCGCGGTTTTAGGGTATGGACAAAATTTGGACATACTTGTGAAGTGGATGATTCATGGTTTTCAAGCCGTTAAAGCGTTATTAACGATGTGCATTTGTATTCAGCTCCATTCACATGGTACAAAAAAAACAGCTGCAGCGATGGTGTGAGGATCTGATGACTACACAACTATTAATCAAAAACTCCATTAATTTACCCTTTATAGAAATGGAGCAAGAAGAAAGCCATTATGGGAGAAGAATCCACAGGAAATGCTGTTTGCGGTTTACATGTGTGGCATGTAACAATCATCAACAAGCATTGATGGTTCTGCTCAGAAAAAGTTTAACTTTTTTTTATCCAAAAAAAAAAGAGGTGGCGGCAGCATCATGCTGTGGGATTACTTTTCATCAGCAGTGATGGGAAAAGCTTAAATTGTGGGAAAAGTTGTTATAATCTGCATAACCGAACGTTTTATTGTTGTAATCAGTCAAAATGGGGGAAAGTTAAAAATGTTGAACGTTTATTGCAGAACGCTGCCGTTCTGGATGTCCAATAAACGGGGAGTGCTTCCGCTGACCAAATGTGAACCAGAGCTTAGTGTTTGGGGAAGAGTATATTTCTATTTTCTTCTTTCTTTTTTCAGTTCATTCGGGCAAAAAAAAACGACTGGCCGTGTCCCAGAAATATGACTTTTGTCAAATCTTCTGTTGTGGTGCGCGTTTAGTCTTCTTTTGCAATGTCAGAGCACTGAGTGGCTTTAATCTACCGGCCTCACGCTGTCATCCTTTCACGGCGCAGTGGGTTTGATGAGCCGCTGCTAAGCCCTCTGTGCCGGCGATCGCAGGAAGCGACCAGAAGCACTGCTAGGCGTTGGTCCAGTTGGACGACTGTTACCACACTCCAGGGGTTGGCATCAATATGCTTCACTCAGCTATGCTGCTTTTATGTGGGACTGAGGATGAGAGGGAGTGGCTCTGCCAATTTGATTTACAGCCCCAGATTAGCAGCTGCATCGAATGCTGGAGGCTGTCGTCCTCTTGTGCATCCAAAGAGATGTTCTTAAAGAGGGACTTGTGCAAACTTTGCAAGGAAGTTTTTTTTTTTTTTTTTTTTTTTTTTAAGAGTCCTTTTAGCTAAGAGCCAGAGCAATATGTAGAGCCTCATTATGCAAGTCAAATCACTGCCCTCTGTGTTAGCAGGAAAGTGAAATGAACAACCGCATGGTCTGTGAGCACCGGGCAGATCTCAGAAACAGTCCTGAAGGGGCTGTTATCTGTGACCCCTACGGTCATAAACGAAGCAGCATTGTGCTTCTAAGACAGTAAGGGCTGCATTGTGCAGCAAGTGAGGCCAAACTTTAGTAATGGGTCATTGCACAGACTTAGCAGAGCGCTCCTCGGTGCATTCTCTTTTCCCCTTCATTCAAAGAGAGCTTTTTCTCCCCCTAGAAGTTTCCTGTCTGTACTTGGTTCTGAAGAATAAATTCAGATATGATTAAAAGTTTGTATAGCAAAGAGGGATTTCAGTGAGATGCCATTCCGAAGTTAGCAATGTAGGTTTGCTTTACTATTATCTTCAGTTGTTCTTCTCTGGTTGGTCCGAGGACAAGGGTCAGAAGGCATCTGGACGTACGATCCAACTGATATGTATTTCTGTCTAAAGTCATCATATTCTATGCACACTAAGAAAAGAAGAGATAATTGCATGTAACAGGTAGAATTTTTAGGGGTAGCAAGTTTTCTAACCTGAATAGACCATGTTCCTAAGTTTGATAATGATGGAATCAAGATGAAGCTTTTCTAGCTGAAGTTCATGAACATACTGTATGCAGTTTCTTTCAAAAAAAATGTTCCCAGCTTAAAAAGTTATGTCTAACTCCATCCTCGCTGATTTGTCTTTTTCTCTCGAAACTATTCTCAGTTCTTCACTTTGTCGGTTTCCTTTCCCCATTCATCCCGTGAATCAGAAACACACCCACCTCCCATAATGAAGGCTACACTACGTGGCATGTAGTTTCAAAAATAGTATTTTTCTTGTGTCTATTGAAAAAGTCAGCACCATTATTAATGACCAACACATCCAAAAGAAGAGTGTGGCTAAAGCAGTTCTTGGCTTAAGATTTTCAGCGACCCTGCTATGAAACTGTTTTGGCTCTCTGTGAAATAAGCTTGTTGAGCTTATATGTAGAGTTTAATAAATAAAACACCCAGAAAAAAGCAACAACAAAAAAAAAAGATGCCACTGTTGTGAATTCTTGTACAAAGACTGATAGAGAGCATGCATAATGTGGACCTAATGCCAATAATCTCTGGAAATCAAGGTCATGTGGATACACCACGACAGAGGTTGTTAACCTTTAACACCAAAATCTTTATTTGCATGGAGACGAGATGTGCAGATGAAACACATGTTAATAAAAACTATCTGTTTAATTAGGAGAGCCCCTAAATCGCATTAATCTGTTTCTCTACAATTGGATATTATTTCTGCTCCATGCACTTCTGTGCATTGAAGCTATGTTGGCTACTCTACTAGATACAGCTTGCTGGTACAATGTTGCAGAAATGCCACAATTCTGCATGACATAGACTCAGCTAAGTGTAGGGGGGAAAAAAAATCATCTGAGGTTTTTGAACATAAAGACATGATGACATCACGCAGTTGCAGCAACTGTGTAATTTGCACATTCAATCACGTCCCAAAATGTGCTCCGTTGCATTGAGATCTGTAGACTGAGGACACTATTAGAGAACAGTGAACTCATTGCAATATCCAAGAAACCAAAATGGGGTCTTCTCAGCTTTAACCATGAACTGGATGCAATCTAGTATTAAAAGATGGTAAAGCGTGATGCTTAAAACCGATTTTGCAACAGTACATTAATAACATATTTCGCTTTGATCACGTATGCACCTGCTGCGTTTGAGCCGAGGGCAATCTGTGTCATGCATCTGATGTTGAAAGGAGACCGAGAGCTCGTGCAAAAACCTGGAGCAAATATAGTAGCAGAGGTTATCCCTAGTTTCTTATTTAAATTATTGTATGTGCACATAGGTTAAACACAGCATGAGGTCTCTCTCCCAGCAAATATTTCCTCCTAACCTTTGTATCAGACCTGCATTCACAGAAGGAATATAATATGCTTAAATGATGTATTACTGCTAATAACATTTTGTCCCCTTTGGTGGTATTTTGTCACAGACAGAAGGCAATTTTGGAGTTCCATTTAGGGCCGTAATTTGCAATTACACTCTGGTTCTGGTGTTATGATTCTGTCTGTGGTCTCTGATACTCATTTGACAGCAAGAGAATGATTAAAGTCGCCAATCAGCTTGTCATTTGATTTATTCACCCCACAGACAGCTAAGAGGAAGGAAAGGAGGACCTCGTGTTTTTAAACAGAAGCTGGATGACAGTGAAATGTTCATTGTCTGAACTTTTGCTAACACAAAGTGATGAGAAATAAGCTCCACTCTTGGCCTGTTGACAGGAGCGTAATCACGGTTTATAATGGGGGTTGTAATTTTAGCTGAAGTGAAAGCTGGCGGTGTAATGAAACCAAGCAATAATTCTGGCTTCCACTTTAAACTCTGAACTCAACAATCACATTATCAAAAAAAAAAAAAAAGAAAAAGTTTAAACCCTAGCTTATTAAATACCATAAGAATTAGATACTGAAAATGGAAATTAAAGGTGATGAAGTGATGATCATGTCCAATTCCTCTGAAGGAAACGGGACAAAGTCAGGCTAGGTTATTCTGATGAATGTCTGAGATGCGTACATGTGACAGCACTCTGTGCCTCTCTTGGAATATTGATTAGATAGGAGATTCTTCTCTTTGTTTGGCCTTAAATTGGCCGAGACGAATGGGACTGTAAGGATAATGGCCAGGGAAACCGTAATTCACATTATGCTGAGGCAAAGAGACGGGAGGAAGCCTGGGAGAAATGGCCGAGCAGGGCGACGTTGATCACATCTAATTGCAGCAGCATTCTTACTCGTTTCAGACTTGCAAAACTGCAAGAGAAATCCAACAAACGGCACCGAGAAGCATGCACAAATTTTTCTTAGGCAAGAATCTTCATGCCGACCAACACAAATGTTTTCTGCAATTATGAAAGCGATAACTTCACCAATCAGGTGTCCCCCTTTAAGCATTAATAGGTTAACAACCGCCATCATCAAACCTGTTGGAGACTGAAACATGTTTAATTGTCCACATTTTTTTCACGTTCCCTCTCATTTCTAGTGATCGCAAGCATGGGCTCTTAATTTCTGATTTTACACTCAAGAGTCATTTTATTACTAGACAGGAAGGTCAGAAACTGTATCTACTTGGTTATTCATGCTTAACCATCTATCAAATGAATGGTTTCACAAAGAGAAAACATCTGGTGAGCGACAGTTGTGTTGATGAAAGTGCACAATAATGCCGAAAGGTAAGAGGGGAATAGGAAGATCCGTTTGAGATGATAGGAAGGCAACTTTATCTCAGATACTATTATTTTGATCCCCCAGTTTCCATCCTGCACAAGAAATGCATATTTCAGGCAAATCTGAGCAACAGCTCATGTTACAGATGGTGCAGAACAAGCTTACTTGTATTTGTGGATTATGATGCAGAGCTCATCCGTTGTCTATACCCACGATCTCCAGCAGTTATTGGGCAGTCCTGTTTGCTATATGGGAAACTCCTCACACACGTTATACATGTTGATCAGCTACTACAGAGTTATTCTATATGTTCCACCCCCTTGGTCCTGCAATCCCTGCTGCAAGCTCTGAAAGCACAAACAGCCCCATGATTTTACCTTGTAAGGTCTGGAAGATCAAAGTGTTAGCGGGAATCTGAATCTAGTATTTTAAGGAAACCAAGTTTTAATGCTCCAAAGACGTGTCAAGTAATACTTTAGACCTGATGCTTGGTCATGTTTGTTAGAAAAACGTACCTTTTAAGGGGAAACTAAATACATCTACAATGTCTTGCAACAAAATTTCACACAAATGTACATTGTGAATATGCAGTTGCAGGACAATAAGTTCTGTCAATATCTCGTCGGACATTAAAGACTGCAATTAAAATAGATACAGTTAGGTCACACATCATCCAACGCTCCGGCATATTTAGTTTTTTTTTGCCATCGTTCTGCCAAGAAGTTTGTTTCTGATAAGACATTAGACAGTCATCTCTTAAAATAAAACATGGGAACTAGATGCAAAATAAAATAAGTTTATATTCATATTTTGTTAAAGATTTTTATTATGATGTTCTCAATATCCTATGGAATTGTATTACATCACTCAAGCACTTCCTATAATTGCTGACCAGCCTTTTCATGTTTATGCTGGTATTTTGACAATTTCTTTTTGAGCTCTCGATGAGCTCCAAGGCACCATGGATAATGTTAAGCTCCATCAAAACACATCAGGTTCCAATTGAGACACTGACTGGGCCACTCCAAAATGTTGATAAAACTTCCAGTCAAGAGAAATATGTTGGTGACATTAAAAGATTAACTGGAAACTAAATCTGCCAGTGGTAGGAAATCATTTTTCGCTCAACTTTATGCATAATACCTTAAATTGACCTATCAAACATAAACCATTTTTTCATGCATTGCACCTTTAAACCAATGAGAAAAGCACACCCTTTTGTGTGAATTTCTTTAAAAATGTCTGTATATATAGTTAAACAAAGCTGCCCTTACTTTTCATAATACCTTGTTCTGGGCTGATGAAAAGGCGATGAAATGTAACTCGAACTGTCAACTCGCTCAGACAAGTCAAGGTGAACTGACATTAAGTAGCAAAAATTAGGATATTAAGAAGCTTGAATAGGATCATATCTGGCATGTTGCCAGCCTAAGAGTCTTTGAAAACGTTGCTGAACAATACGCTGCTGCAGTACTGGGATTGCTTAACACGATTACCAGCAAATCAAGCTCTCTGAATGACGCTCATGGTTTTACAGTGAAAAGATGAGAAAGGTGTATGGCAGAGATTGAGTGGAGGGGAACTGCGGTGAGCCGTACACAATTAAACCCCCAAACACACCAACTGGGCTTATTTTCAGAATGACCCTCCAGACTGTGGCCATAACCTACAGAATTTTACATTTGTCTATGAATTCTCATTCAAATTCGGACTATTTGTTGTTTTATTGCTATTTTCTATTTAAAACAGACAAATTACCAGTACTAGTTTATGTTCAAACCTCTTACTATAAAATAAAACAAAGAATTAGCAGACATACCACGATTGTCTTCTTGTTATCTTGGATGATTTCTTTTGATTTTTAAATCTCATACATGGGGTTTTCAGAGTTGTTTAAATAAAAAAAGTGGATGCAAACTCTACGACAGCAGTCACCAGGGTCTTACCATTAAGGGTTAACGCCACAGTTATTTGTATAAAAAGGTTAAACTTATTTTACATTGAAATCTTCTCAAATAAAATATTTTTATCAATTTCCCTTTGAGAATATTAAATATTTTTGAAACCAATTGAATGTATGTAAATCTGCGTATGTTGTTTGTTAAAATGCTAATTTTTTTATCTGTAAAACATTTGGACAGAAAAATGGATAGAGAGTCCAGACTTATATGGCTGACTTGATGTTTAATGAAACACGACAGTCAACTAAAGTTTTACCCCCTCTCTGACTCTCTCAGCTGGTAGCAACATATTCATTTTCTTAACGGGTCACATCCATGTTGACAATTAAATGTCCAAATGTGGACATTTCTTCAAATTAGATAGAACAGACATTGTAAAGTGTCTTGAGACACTTAGAAAGGTCAGAAGATTGTATTGTGACCTGGCACAGCAACAGTAGGAACAAGTAGGCAGAGCACAAACTGAGAAAAAAATGTGAACAAATATCAATTTCTGAAAAAAAAAATAGCTTTCCGTTTCATTGCTAAATATGCTTGTTGAAGTTATGAAGAAACCCCTCGGTGTGAAGAAGATGGACCGAGCTGTATGCAAAGTAATTCAAATCAACAGCTTTTGTTAACACCCCCCTGGCTGGGGGTGATTTTAAAGAAACTTTGACGCCTGTTTTCTCACTAATCTTCTTTGCAGATTGCCAACATTCAAATTGTCATAACTTTTTCAATTCCTTGTTGATTTCCACAAGCTTGACATCATTGGAAAGCTTCAATTCCACTCTTTCAGAATCTAAAAATAACTCAAAAGGGCCCCTGGGAGACTTGTTCCTGGTTTTGCTTTGGCCGGTCACAATTGTTCACATCAAGACCCATGGTGAGTTTATTTAAACCTTGGACTAGAGCTGCATACCTTATGCCAAGCTGGCTGTGTTCAGTCTTGACCTTTACCCACTGCTTGTAATTACATGAAAATTTGAAGTCAAATAGACTCTAGGACAATGGGTGTGATTTACATAAAGGTTTTAATGTCAAAATCGAAATCTGCAGGGACTTTCTGTATTACCTGCATGCTCAGAAGAGAAATGGGCCCTATCATGGGGGAAGGTGGCCAGGAATTTCTCACAGTTTAGCTGCTTATTCAACTTAAAATGTATAACGATGGCAGGCATTAATCAAAACCTGACACCTCACATTCATAATGGAGACATATCCCTTTCCCCCAACCAAACCCAGTCCTTGTCTTCACGGAGCTCATTAGCTGCATTTTGAAACTTCATTTCATGCTGTGTGCAACCTTTGACATTTCACGCTGATTTTGATTTTACAAATATATTTAAGGATTGCTTTCTTTCTCTTACGGAGGACCGCTGAAAGTTATACTTTACTGTATGACTTTTGTCAGAACAAATCTTGTCACAGAAAATGCAACAGGATGTCCTGATAGAGAGCTTATTGTGACTGTATTTCTTGTTCCTGACTCCCTACTGGGCACTCATTCATTCTTGTTCGAAATTTACTGATTGCTATTGATGTGTCAAATCGAAACCCTCACAGGGGTAAGAGCTGTCATAAATTTTAACATCTTGGACACAGTGTGGCTGGCTGCAACTCTCTGTGGGTCGGTACTCGTGTCGAAACATTGATCTAACGCGAAAAGACTTGTGGGCACGGAGAACAGAGTCTGTCAGTGATGTAAATGCATTGTAATTCTGTGAAAGAAGGGGCTTTCATTTATGTGGTTGTCACGAATCTCTTTGAAGAGTTTGAATTTTTAAGATGGTTGAGTATCTGGACATTGATAAAATGAGAGACAGATGTGACTGTTTTAATTCCAATCATTTCCTCTCGAGTCTCAGAGGATGATCAGCACAAGTATAGGCAGGCAATGTTGGACATAGCATGGGGTGTAGAGATAATGCAGTGGGTTGAATTCAAATTTTAGAAATGTATAATAAAAGAAAAACACTTGGTTAATGTGTTAGACATGTTGCTAGGTTAAACATGGAAGAGCTAACTGAACAAGAGTCAAATATAATGTTTCTGCATCTGTATAAAAGGAAACATTTTTTATTTTGCAAAGGATTACTGCTCATTTAAAATGTTGGCTTTTTATAATAAAAGGTATGCTGACATGGGATGAAGTAAGGAACGAAGCTTTGAAGCTGGATATTGTGGTTTGTTTAATATCCCATCTCACTTAATATCTCATCTCAGGAGCTTTAAATTTCCCCATCAAATTGATATATATGAGGTTATGTTTTTCTAATACTGTTTTGAAGTTATAGCTAGTTATATAAACAAAACTTAACATGGGTGGCAGTCTTAACATGAATAATTTTGTACTCACATGTTTCTTTATCTTCTTTCTTATGTAGTGGCAAGAATTTAAGTTTGGTTAATTTAGTTTTTTATTGTCAGCCACATAATCTTACAGATACATTTATTTCAGGTTGAAGAGAAATTCCACTCTACTGAAGCACAATTGTTTGGGAAAATTGCATTTAAGAAACAAAATAATTGGTTTGCTCTGAGGAGCTTTGTTTACTTCCCATCTTGTTTTTTTTTTTCATGCAATAGTTTTTTTTATTATTACAAATTATTACAAAACTGAAAAAAAGTATTTGTATGTTTACACCTAAAGACAATGTTATGTGCACAATTAACCTAAAAGATCTATCTATCTATCTATCTATCTATCTATCTATCTATCTATCTATCTATCTATCTATCTATCTATCTATCTATCTATCTATCTATATTTCAATGGGCAAGAGGTGGGGTACACCCTGGACAGGTCGCCAGTCTGTCGCAGGGTGACACAGAGACAGACAGGAAAAACAACCATTCACGCACACACTCACACCTAAGGACAATTTAGAGACCAATTAACCTAACAGTCATGTTTATGGACTGTGGGAGGAAGCCGGAGTACCCGGAGAGAACCCACGCTTGCACAAACTCCATGCAGAAAGACCCAGGGTTGGACTCCAACCAAGAATCTTCCTGCTGTAAGGCAACAGCCCTACCCATTGTGCAGCCACATTAGCTTTTTTCCTCTCTATGTCTGTTTTTAGTTGGAGAACATGGCGGGGTTACATTTTGCTTGACTCTCTTCTTCTTGGTAGCAACAATCTGTCTCATTCAGCACTTCAGAAATTGCCATATTAACTTTCAGGTTGCAATTTCCTTGTTCAGGGGGTAGCTTTGATCCAAACACTATATTTGTCATCTCCTTCGGTGTACTTCTCGTATATGTAAATAAACCCATTGTGGCAAATATCTGCTACACAGTCTCTATTTGAAGTTGTTACCTCGGTATCTTCAGCTTTATATACCATTTGGCCACACATCAGATATGTGTAAAAGTGGTCAGTCTCTGGAAGGTCAGTATCTGGTCTTTCGCTGCAAATGACTGAAGACAGACGGTACAACTGGGTTCCACCTTTTACAGGAATGTCAATGGTTGCACTAGGAATAAGAGGACATCTTAAACCCTCCTGTCTGATTGACAAATCCAGGTACAGGACCATCACATCATTGTCGTTGATGAACAATCTTTTCTTGTAGACGGATCTGCAGGTGCAACAGTAGTCTTTCTTGTACTTAGCAACCATACGGTTAAGAAGAGAAGTGGTAGTGTCGAATGGTTTTGGCCTTTCTAGTTGAAAGATGGTCCCCTTTTCACATATGTTAAAGTAAGCAGTCTGACATGTTTCACAACTACTAGCTGTATATAACTTGAAACCTGTCTTGATACCAGGATTTAACCAGAGCAAAATAGCATCCAAAAGGTATACTGGGTCGTTTTCGTCTATGAAGTCAAGTGATGGCACAATTTCTGTTACTTCCATAAAAACTTGGTAGATTTGTTGAGTCGAGAAATCTTTCCCTGGGTGGTGCATGGCAGAAGAGAGAAGGTCAGCAAGGAATGGAGTTTCTGACATAGCTCGAAAAATTTCTTTGGGATGCTGAGCCACAAACTTCCTGGCTATGGTCAGGTGTAGGATGCTCTGTATTGAAGCATTCATCCAACAGTTATCAATATAGTTGGGAAATTTGCAAAAGAACATGGTGGGGTCAGGATCCTGATTTGTTTTATTGTCTCCGTCTTCTTCTTGGTAGCAACAACCTGTTTCATTCAGATATCTCACCCGGAGATTTGTGTCTCCATATTTATTTATTTCCATCACAATTTCTTTCTTACCAATATCGCTTTGATCGTCTTCAGTGCCAGTCATTTTGGTTTCAGGAACACTGGCAGCAAAAGCAAAGTTTTCAGATTGGTGCACAGTCAAAGCATTAGCCGAAGTTTGAGTGTTAACTTTCTCCTCCTCAGAGCTAGGTCCGATGACTGAATGCAAACAATTTTCAGGGAAACTAACAAACTCAATGTTTTCAGATCGGGGCACAGTCAAAGCGTTAGTCGGAGTTTCAGTGTTAACTTTCTCCTCCTCAGCGCTAGGTCTGATGACCGCATACATATCATTTTCAGGGACACTAACAAACTCAACGTTTTCAGATCGGGGCCCAATCAAAGCGTTAGCCGGAGTTTCAGAGTTAACTTTCTTCTCCTCAGAGCTAGGTCCAACAACCGCATACATATCATTTTCAGGGACACTAACAAACTCAACGTTTTTAGATCGGGGCACAATCAAAGCGTTAGCCGGAGTTTCAGTGTCAAATTTCTCCTCTTCAGAGCTAGGTCCGATGACCGAATACAAATAATTTTCAGGGAAACCAACAAACTCAACGTTTTCAGATCGGGGCACAATCGAAGTGTTAGCCGGAGTTTCAGGGTTAACTTTCTCCTCCTCAGCGCTAGGTCCGACGACAGCATACATATCATTTTCAGGGACACTAACAAACTCAACGTTTTCAGATCGGGGCACAATCAAAGTGTTAGCCGGAGTTTCAGGGTTAACTTTCTCCTCCTCAGCGCTAGGTCCGACGACAGCATACATATCATTTTCAGGGACACTAACAAACTCACTGTTTTCAGATCGAGGCCCAATCAAAGCGTTAGCCGGAATTTCAGGGTTAACTTTCTCCTCCTCAGCGCTAGGTCCGACAACAGCATACATATCATTTTCAGGGACACTAACAAACTCAACGTTTTCAGATCGGGACACAATTAAAGCGTTAGCCGGAGTTTCAGTGTCAAATTTCTCCTCCTCAGCGCTAGGTCCGTCGACTGAATACAAATCATTTTCAGGGAAACCAACAAACTCAACGTTTTCAGATCGGGGCACAATCAAAGTGTTAGCCGGAGTTTCAGGGTTAACTTTCTCCTCCTCAGAGCTAGGTCCGTCGACCGAATACAAATCATTTTCAGGGAAACCAACAAACTCAACGTTTTCAGATCGGGGCACAATCAAAGTGTTAGCCGGAGTTTCAGGGTTAACTTTCTCCTCCTCAGCGCTTGGTCCGACGTCCGTGTTAGCTGGGATTTCGGAAAGTATTTGTTCCACCTCTGTGCTATCGTTAACCAAATCCTTTTCTGCACAGTAGGGGGTAAATATCTTTCTCACTGCCTTCGTAACCAAGGCTCCAACAGCAAAACCAACAGTAAAAAACATCTTTACCGTATATTCCACTTGAATCGATTGTAAAATCCACCAAGAATCTCTTTCCAAGCAGTCTGTCCAGAATCTAGATGCAAACTGAGTGAAGCTCTTTGCAGAATTGAAAAAAAAACCTGAGCCTCTATGACATCACAGATGAGATCACTGTATAATGACCTCATCAAGGTTCTGAGGCAAGCTTGTGTTTTCTCACAGTTGCTATGGAAACACAAGAAGTCATGCAGGTATTTAACAGAATTCTGATACTACTAGAACTCCCACTGGCAGTCAATTTGACGGGTGACATTCTGACCAATGGAATGCGGGATTAGTGATGAGGTCATCAACTGTAATGGTTCTTGTGGGCTTCATAAGCCCATTATGGATATGTAGACCTAAAAATGATGTCCAAAACATATTTTTACCACATCCAGCAATTGTTGCTTAAAAGTAGCAAAAGCGACTTCAACTTTATTGTCATTTAGTAAAATAAAGGTTTAAATGGGAATTTTTCTATTTTCTGTTATTTTTCTTTTAGTGATCCATAGAGATATTGTCCTGGTGGTCCATCTTCTCACTAAAGTTAAGAAACATCATCCCAGTTGATGAAATTTCTGAACTGCCCAGGCCTTGAGAAGACACGTCCTCCATAATTAGCTTTGGCTGTCACTAGATTTAAGGAAAAACCCTGTTCTCTTCAAAGAATCTCATGCCATTTTTCTTGTGTGGAGTCATCCTCTGGTAAAGTAGAAGGACTCACTCTAGCTTTACCCTATTTTTTTTTCTTTTTTTTGTCAAGGAAACAATCTATTTTATCTTTATAACATCAGCCAGTCTTACTATGTGGTCCTCGATGGACTGTCAATATCTATTTTTCTGTCACAAATGTGTCATTTTTAAATAATGTATCTACAATTGTATTTATTTCTCAAACTTTTAAGGTTGTTATGTTTTCTTTATCTAAAATATGCTTGCCTGTTGAAAATTACCCAATAACTAGCCTAAGAGGATGTGGGTCATAAAATTATTTTTATGTTCTTTGTAAAAAGGAAAGAAAAAATTTTAAAAATCTTTCTTTTACAACTTATTCATAAAAACCTGGCCGTTTTTAAGTGTCTCTTCAATCGAGGTTCGACCCATTTTAGGGAGCAAAAAAAAAAAATGAAATATTTACCACCAACACTAAAAATTACAGGCTTTGTTGGCAGCAATGCAATTACAGCTGGAGTGGCTTGCACTCTAATATTCAGTTCTTGCAGAGCAGAAAATTGCATTTCACATTTTACTCACATACCAACTCCCTGCAACATGTATGCAAATATTGCCTTTTGGTAAGCAAACCATTTCAAATTTGTAAGAAATGCTAAATGGCTTGTACAAAATGGCTGTTGCTTGTTTGTTATAGGTAGTAGGCTATGCATAATATTGTATGTGCACTGAGAGGCAGTGTGTGCCTCTTCATGAGAATATCTATTTGACTGATAATAGACCCCATGAATGGTAATGATCTGAGACAGCAACCTTATTTTCTTCCTACTGCTAATGCTCAGATGACTAGTCACACATTATGTGGTTCTTAACCCCCCTGCAGGCAAATGGTGTATGAGTATAATACCTTTTGTCATTATACATCTAAAATGCAGTGCAGATTGATAGGCTGCTAATGTCCTTTCCCAGTTCTTGTTTTGTTGAGGCAAGGCAAAATGCACAGAGCTTTCACACAGGAGTGGCTCGGTACACTAGTATAATGGACGTCCGCTAAATGTATTTTTCAGATATAAAAAGAGCTATGAGGGGGGAAAAAAATAAATTCTGCTTTGCTTTTGTCAATTGAGATCTGTGAGCATTTGCCTCTGAACAGCTCTCTTAAAGTCCTGCCAAATCATTTTAATTGGGGGGAGTGTGGAACCTGATTGGGCCGTTGCGACACATTGATTCTTGTCTTTATTTCAGCCAGGCTGTTATAACTTTACTGGTATGCTTGGGATTTTTCTGATGCACTAGCTGTCAAAACTGGCTCCTATCTGACTTGAGAGTACAGAGCATTTCATAGCCTGTGATTTCAAGGTGTCCTGGTTGTCTGGCAATCAACCCCCCCCCCCCCAATCACCAATGCTCCATCACCATGGTTGACAGCTAGTACGAGTTATATGTGCCTAGATGCACGTTTGGTTTTTGCCCAAACATGGCGCTGTGCATTAAGGCCAAAGAGCTCTACTCTAGTCCCATCTGTCCAAAGGACGTTGCTCCCGAAAGTCTTCTGATTCAGATGCAGCCTGCCAAAGGTAATTTGTGCCGCAATTTTCTTTTAGAGAGAGCAGGCTTTCTCCTTGCAACCATTGCAAACAAGCCACACTTGTGCATTCTGTTTGTCATTGTTCTGTCATGAACTCCTGTATGCAGCAGTCTTAGGGGAACAGCAGACAGGTCTCCAGTCCATCACAGGGCAACGCAGAGATACACACATTCACTCACCCTGAGGGCATTTAAAGACATATAAAAGTCAGCTGATGCGGGCTTCTAGTGGCTTGTTTTGTTATGAACCTGCACTAAAAAATGTTTCACTCACTGGCCACTTCATTAGGTACACCTTGCTATTACACGGATGGACCTCAGTTTAAATTCAGAGCCCACTTAGTTGTTTGTGGCACAGAATCAACAGGTTTTGTCCATAAAATACCAGCATCATGAACTCAGGAGCGTGGTTGTGTGTAAAAAAAAAACCCAGATCAGTAGTTTATAAAATGCTTCACAGCCAGCCTGTCTGGCCTCACCAACCCCACCATGTTCAAGGTCACAAACTTATCCCCTATTTCTGATCCTAGCCCTTATTTCTGATGATTTTAGAGATTATGCAATGTGATATAACATGTTTGTAATGTGATTACACCATGTTGGACCTACAATGTTGGCAGAACTACCAAAAAAGGACGTGTGAAGTACATAATCCAGATTTGTGGTTTCCCGCTGCACTCAAAGCAACGTTGAGGTGGGTTTTAATCTTAAAATTAAGAAATAATACTTGATCTTTGTTTTGTTTAGGACTTGAAAGTTTTCTATCTTAGATCCCTCTTTGTCTTTATTCCCTTGTCTTCTTACGGTGTCATGAACTCCTATGTGCAGCAGAGATACACACACATTTGCTCACCCTGAGGGCAATTAAAGACATATTAACCAAACAGTAATGTCTTTAGACTGGAAGGAGTCCCTGAAGAGAACCCGTGCATGCATGGAGATGAAATAAAAACTCCATGCTGAAAGAAACCAGGACAATCGACCTCTTTCTCATTTTTTTCTCCTGGTTATAAGCGGTATGATTACTACTTGTGAACAGGACAAACTGTCTTCCTACGTGCGGTCAAAATAACCTTCGCTTGGGATTTGGCCCTCTTTCCTTAGCCCTACTCAATCAATTTCAGAGCAGAGGCTGAAAAAAAAGCTGAACAAAATCTGCTATGAAGCAGCAAGACGTGATACAAATGCAGCCCCTCAACTGGAAGCAGATGTTTTGAGAGGACGTTGGCTGGAAACCATGAAACCTACATTGTATTTCATCCTTGAGCTGCCCCTCCTTCATTAGAGGAGCGATAATACAAGTATTAAGCCAAAAGACACCAGAAGACATTTATGGTCTCTAATGGAAATTTGTACTAGAAGTAGAAGAAGCAGTACAATGAAGCGGCATAGTTTATATACTCTTACACAATAATCATAAAGAGCAATCTAACACCTCCAGAATTACAAACTTTACGTGGTAGTGCTGGGATATTTCCTTCAAGCATTCGGTAGTTGAGGGAAGTATATCCATCCGTCCATCCATCCATCCATCCATCCATCCACCCATCCATCCATCCATCCATCCATCCATCCATCCATCCATCCATCCATCCATCCATCCATCCATCCATCATTATACTCCTGCTTTATCTTGCCTATTTCCAATAGTCACTGGGTGAGAGGTGGGGTTATAATGGTCTGTTTCAGAAGGATTTATCAACATAAACTGAGTTAAATATATAAATGATAACCTGTGGTGATGGGTGGTGCTTCAACATTTGCTGTTTGGGAGAACTGATAAAGGTGCTAATGTAAGCCTCTGTAAGGAGCATCAGATCTTTAGAGTTGCACTTTTACAAGCGGCCATACTATTTTACCATATATCTGTTATTTCTGTCAAAAAAAACATTTGTATCACAAACGCCCAAAGACGAGCTGTGAGGTGCCCTTCGTCATTCAAAAGTCACAAGAGGAGACCGCCCGATACCTGCACTGTCGTGAGTTTTGCAAAATAATGCCGTGTACGCTCCCTGGAGTGCAGCATGGATTTCAGGACAGCGTAAAATCTGGGAGACTCCCCACATCATTTTTGATTGTGGTGCTCTTATGCTTTTCGTAACTAAAAAAACTAAATTATGTGGCATGCGTAATTCATATAACGACAACAACTGGACTTGTAACGTCACAATTTTCCCTGATCTGTAAAAATACAAAATGCATCCGCCTGTATGGGCGCATAAAGCAGGACCTGGCGACACGCGTGCAGCGGGAAAACCACAATGAATGCGGCCTGATGAAAATGAAACTTGATTAATTCCATCACAACACAAGCTCACGCTATTATTGTATCAAGATATGTGCGGAGGAAACGCACGTGGGTTGCACAGCTCCAATTACCGGTGATGAATGCTTTCAGCCGCTAACTGTTTCTGCAGTTGGGGATTCAGACATGTTTTCGCGGTAAGGTTATGTAGTCCTAACCGCTGGTTGCCACGACAAGCCTTTACCGCCGCTGCTGCAATGCTCCCGGGGAGTGATAAAGGTCAGGAAGTGAGGATCGCCTCAGGTAGCTATTCTTGGCCTTAGCTTGGGGCCATCCACATTCTCTAATTGTCCAAGTCAACATGTGACAATGGCTTAGAAACAGCAGTCCTTCACCCGTGCTGCACACGGTGGAAGAGACGAGTTCATATATTGACATTTACAACCTAATTAAAAGCAAGAAAGGAAATGACCTCTGTGGGGTCAGGTTCTCACTACACACGGGTAGTTTGATGCATATCGAGCTGAGCGCCACAAAGATGGAGGACCTGCTCGTTCCAATTTCTGCTTGAATTTGCAGCTGATATCAGAGAAAGGCAAATAAACACACCGTAGATGTACTGGAACCAGAACATCGATGGGAAATACATATTTGCACAACAGGGTGGTGTTTGTTCAGCAGCCCGCACTGAGGGACCCAGGGCCGAGCGGGCCGCTGTCACATTGAACTCATCAAACACAGGCGTGCCTTTTAGCAAAGTGTTTCAGTTTCGCTGGCAAACAGTGGACATAAGCTGTGCCGTTTCACAGTGAAGGACTTTTTAAAGGATGAACATGTTTTGCACGTCTCATTTGTCATTTTCTCCCCCTGACATTGGGCTGGCTACTCCATTTTTTTTTCTTTTTTTTTTTTTTTTTTTTGCAAAAACATTCCAAAGACAGATTACACATCTTGTAGAGTTGATGTCTACATAGGGTTTTATTTATTGTTAAACATGTGTATGATTTATGAATTACTTGTTATTTCGGCAAATGGTCATTTGTCACCACTGCCTGCTACCAGATCTGCCTTAAAGATGGAACATCCTTAAGAGTGAATGTTAAAGGGTAAAAAGATTCTAACGCTACTATCAGAAAAAATATCATTTTTTTATTCTTAACCTCTGTTAAAAGAGAAAAAGAAACAATGGCCCTTTAAATACATTACATTGCAAATAATGCTTGATCTTTTCCACCTGTTATCACTTTACAACCATGAGTGTATTCAGTTGAGATGTTGTGTGATAGCCTGACACAAAGCAGTGATTATACGATCATAAGTGATTTTCAAATGTATTTTTTTGTTTGTTTTTTTTACAAATATAATCTGTAAAGTAAGGCGTGTTTTTGTGCCCATATTTTTTCTGATCCTGAATTAAATCTA
Source organism: Fundulus heteroclitus (assembly GCF_011125445.2). Lineage (NCBI taxonomy): Eukaryota > Metazoa > Chordata > Actinopteri > Cyprinodontiformes > Fundulidae > Fundulus > Fundulus heteroclitus. Next base: position 19,078,803 of record NC_046377.1, read on the forward strand.
GGCAAACCTACCAGGATATTGCTTCCCACCTAAACGGACACGCTGGGTAAGGAGAAGATTTATCAGAGAAGCGCACAAGAGGCCCATGGCAACCCTTTGATACCAACAATGTTTTTTCCACACTGTGCCGAGGACGCCGCTACATTTCATAATCTTTATTTATTCAAATGCCCTTTGTGTCCTTCCTTGCAAAGCCCTTCGTCGCACAATGCATTCAGCCCGACCGTAACCGCATGTGCAAATATTGCACTTGTTGCGATAAGCTGTTGCGGGTCCTCCTCTTGTGGCAATCTGAACGCTCGGCGAAAGAAAAGTAATTTCCAATAAAGCGGTCACCTGATTTATCGTCGCTCTTTTATTCTCTCCATTCGCCATTATGAAAATTCATTTACTACCCGTCTTTTCAAGTGCAGCCCCATTTCTGTGACCAGTGCGTTTGTTTTGTGTGTGTCTTTAATAATTTGCAGCCAAGTTTTCCCATCTTATTTTCATGGGTAATTGGCTTCGCAACCCATGGAATCAGGGACCTGCAGGCATCGCGGGTGGAAAGGCAACACAGGGATGGAAGAAACTGCAATCACTGAAGCATGTCAAACCTTTTACCCTCTCTCCTTCATTCAGTGACTGCATCTGATTTATTTATTAATTTCCGTGCTTTCCCTCCCTTGGACAATGCACCATAATCTCCCCAACCATCTCTGTTTTTTTGTTTTTTTTTCGTTTTGTTCTCCTTTGGTTGTGCAGTCGCTTTCCTCCATCACTCTTGTCGTTCCTTAATTTTTCTCCTCGTTCTAACGCCCAACTCAGCCTGAGAGTGCACCCATATCTCCATTACACCTCTGGAGGGAAAAAAAAGCCTGCGCAATTTCCTGCAAGATTATAGTTATGGATTCACTCAATATCAATCAGAGTAAACGTGGGTCTCGAAATGGCCCTACCCTACTGGGGAAAATAACCTAAAAAGTTTTGGAGTAGTGGTCGAAAAGTCCCACCACAAACGACAGTTTGTTGTTTTCCTTAAAAAACACATTTTTCAGTTAAATTAAATGTGGATGATTAAAAACGGACTCCATAGCACGACTGACAGCCTGCCTGATACAGAAGATCGCATCCTTTTCTCATTCGGAGAATATTTTCACTCGCTGCTAGGGAAACGGGTCACATTCCTCTGACCTCGGGACATTATTACCCTGTAATCATGTGTTGCTCTGCATGACTACATTTGTTATTTCCCTTTGACAACCTAATGTTAGAAGAAAGCAATTTTACCTGATGGATGATCATAGGACCAGGGGAGGCTATATCAGCTTCATGCCTCACCGCTGAATTATGCACAACCAAATCCCAGAGACGCCCGGATCGACTGGCCCCGCAATACCTGCCTTCTCAAATAAACTACCACTTTGCGGGCTTCACACGCCGCGTATAATTGCCAGAGCTGCGAGGACTCCTCTGCTTGTCAGATGGTACATGAGGCCGATTCATTACCGTAGCATTTACTTGTCCTCTTAAATCAAATAGGCTGTCAGTCCTTATCACAGCGCTATGAAAAATTGGCGACTTATTTTTCGAGCCGCATCGGCCTGAATGACTGATTTATAGGTTTCAGGCCAGTCGTGATCGCAGAAATCAATCGGCGCGGCTCCTCGGGCCCACACTCTGTCTGTTGGCGGCAGCAGGGATAACGTGTCAAAGTGGGCCTCCTCAATCTTGTCACTTTAATTGCGATCAATCCTGCTTCCCCACCAACCGAATGCCTCTGAATATCAGCCCCTCGCCCTCGCTGCATCTCTCCCTCTCTCTCTCTCTTTCTTCACACAGGAGCTGAACATTTTGATCAATATTTGACTGTAGGCCCCAAACACATCTACGGAGGCTCCAACAACACAAGAAGCGGGGAAGAATTAAACGCTTCACAGTTTACTCAAGACAACAACAAACTCTACAGGAGCGGGGAAAGCAAGAGAATGTATGCCTTTACAAAAGTGAACAGACAATTAAAACTTTTTTTTCCCACATCACAACCACACACATCACGGCAGTAAGTCAAATTTGATTTAACATAACAAGAGAGAGGTTTAGGTAATTGTGACGTTGAAGGCACATGATGCACCACTTTCAGATTTTTTAATTGTAAGAAAAAAACAAAAAAACAACCACGTCGTCTTTTCTATCTACTTCTAGAGTAGGAACTATTTTATTTTGATCTCTGATATTAAATCTCAGGAAAAATACATTCTGTGTCTGTTGATATTGGTAACAGTCTAAAAACATTTGAAGTTGTTGTTTTTAGGGGGCACTGTCCCGTTCATTAAATCAGAATCACAACTGAACCTTCTAAAGAGTTAATGCCAGATTTCAACAAAGTTACTGCTAAACAACAACCGGATTTAGTGGTGTGTTGTTGTTTTTTTTCTTTTTGTATTTAAACACATTTTCCCATCTTGTAGAGGCTCTGCACTAGCCTCGTGAGACCATCCTGATCTCGCGAGCTTTCAAGGTTTCACTCGCAGATCAGTCTGGCTACTTTCCGTTAAAGAAAATTTGGAGCCGTTCACCAAACGAACGTCCAATCTGCGTTGGCTTTGAGGCGGGTTGAGTTGTGACGCAACGAGAAGATCGACAGTTCAGTCTAAAGAACATGGCGGCTTCAGCTGATGAAACTAGCGTTAGCATGGCTATCGAGCAAGTTTTATCGGCAAGATTTATCAGTATTTCTTTGCTGAGCTAACGAGCCTTTACCTGCAGCAGCAAGAGTAGCTTGGCTTGTGGTTGTGTTTTCGTTGTCACTCGTAACAGAGCGACGACGAAGCATGTTGACGAGTACGTCATATGCTTTGTTGATCTGATTGGTTTATTTGGCCCGTCTATCACCAATATAGGCCAATCAGCTAACCAGTATTTTTGCCCCTTCCCAAAATTACTTCAACGGAAAGTTTCCAGATGGATATGCGGAGCAAATCCATCTGGCGGAGTCAGGTAAGCTTTGCACACAAGTGTGGGGAATTCTCAATGCATGACCCATCGTAAACTTTGCACGTTGAATTCTGGTGCTCTGCGTAGAAAACTACAGCATTAACTGCCTTGCAGAATTACGCAATGCACATTTGTCAATCCTGTGAGTGTGCTCAAGTCTTGGTTGCTGCAGAAGGCTGCTGTTTGGTGAAATGGAGCATATTTATTGGCTACCAGATCAAGAATGGGTGTGCAGTGAACCTATTCTGATGCATCTCTGCGTCTCTTCTGTTATCTTGAGTACTTGGCCCCATGATAGCTTCTGACTGCCCCCCCCCACCCCTCACATGCAGGACCTGCATTATTCTTTGCCAGGGAGTTTAGCTTGCTTTTGACACTAAACTGACCAGAGAGTATGTTGGCTTGTCATTTAAAAATGGTAAAAACTAGATAGGTAAATATCTTTTCACCCAGACCCCATAACATATTCACAAGTGACATTTGACTCTAATGCAAATGAGACACAGATATGCAGTCAGGAAGATAGAGAGAGAGAGAGAGAGAGAAAAAAAAACACTCTCATTGCACATCTACATAAAATCTCAGTTCAAAGAGCAGCAGCAGCGTTTGAGATATGACTCTGGACAGCATCAGTATGATGAAGAGGCAGCGCTCTTGACAGTGTTGTTGGTGGAGCGGCATCAAACGGGGGGGGTGTGAGTGCGCTGTGCGTACGTGAAGATGTCACATCTGCTGATAAAGTCCACGCGCGACACCGTCCTCCCAGTGAGATGCGAGCTTGTTCATATCAAGTGTCGGCCCATAGCTATACATAGTGTTCCTTTTGGTCCGCGGAGTTTGTCCGGTGCAGCTGGGTGACATCTGATCTGATGGCTTTGGAGCAGCTGAACCTGACGCGCGGTGTCAGGAACACGTCCACGTCACGTCAGATGTTTAAAAAACGCTAAATGACGCAGGTCGGCCTTTTTAAGGGCATCACAATGATCTAACATTGACATTAACGCAACATGCTGATTGCACAAAGGGGGAAAAAAAAGGATGAACTGAAAGCAGCCAAAGGGAGCGTCACATGACCAGAGATGCTCTTTGCATATTCCCGTCTAGCTTTCAAAGGGGATGCTTTTCCTTATGTTATGTAGAAAGGTGTGCAGAGGTTGGAAAAGTAACAAAACCCAAAAACAGAAGGGAGTTTTATCCCCCTCACACAGATTTAAATACACCTGAGGAGCCTAAAATAGCTTCCTTGTTTTCTGGACTTTTTCCACTTTCGCTTGCTAACATCAGCAAGTAACACTTTTGAAATGTTTCCCCTCTGGATATGTTTGGCTCTTCCTAAAATAAGCAGAAGCAGATCTCCGAACCATCAACAGACTAATTAAAGCAAAACTTTGGGAGAGGCCCCGGTCGACCTCCAGAGGGAAGTGAACAAAATGTTCTGCAGTCATTTACATTATTACAGTATGTTGTGTCGGGATCATTAAAGCTTTAAGAGTCACGCTAACAGAGCTCAGGATGAAATTCGGAACCTAAAAACATGTCATGTCTAGGATTAACAGCGAGTTTGTTTTTTTTCTACATTTATCATGTTTTGTGCAAGAAAGTTACCAATTAAAAAGAACATACTGCAAAAAGGGAACAAAAATAAGTAAAATGTTAGTTGAAATTTGTGTATTTGTTCTTGATTTTAACAAGTAAATAAGATTGTCTGACAACACAATCATTTTTTTGACCTAAAATAAGATGATTAGATATACTGTGCTTGAAATAGGATGAAGGAGATGAGTTGTTCAAATTTTAAGTGCAATGATCTTATTCCATTGGCAGATCATTTAAATTTGCCTGCTCAAATCAAGGACAAATATATTAATTTCAAGAAAAGATTACTTACATTTAGTTCCCTTATTGCATCTCTTCAAAATATATTTCCAGAAACTGAAAGAGCATTCTCCAGATCTCGTTGCAGCTTTATAAGCCCAGCATGCCTGAGCTTAAGGTTACAAACTGGTGGCCACACCTTCGGCATTTTCTGGTAGAGGACAAAATTCATGGTTTCGTCAACTCAAGCAAGTCATCCAGGTCATGAAGCAGCGAAGCAAAAGTTCCACTTTAATCTCCCAGAAACAGAATATTTTCCCAGTTATTGTGTGGATCATCAAAAATGGTTTTGGGAAATGTGAGACTGCCCTTTATGTTCCTTTGTGTTTGTTTTTATTTTTTTTGCTTGGGATGCCATTTTGACCCAATGTCTTTCTTCTTGTTTAACCAGAAACACTGACCTTAAATGGAGCGAGTGAGGTCAGCAGTGCTGTAGACTTATTTTTTGGGACTTTCTGGAGGAGTTGACAAATGCACTCCAGGACTAACTTTGTTATGCTGGACTCTCCATCTAATGATAATTGCTCTGACTGTGGTTCATTAAAGTCCCAAAGCCGTATGGATGTCATTGACTTTGTTACTAATCTGTTAGATTTCTTTAGATCGCCTCATGGTATAATTTTCTTTGGGTAGAGGGTTAGCCTGCATCATGTTGTCGTACAGGCTGTATTTATGAAATTCCTTCAGGTTTGACAGTAATGAGGCAAGTCAGATTGAATATAGCTGTATTAAAAATATGGTTAATCTGCAGGACTTTTGTTTTCATTACCTTTTTATTTTAAGTACCTTGTGATAATATTCCATGTAAGCTGGTGCAAACAAAACTGGATTTAAATTATGTATTAGCCTCTGTGTCCTGTATTTGATTCATTCTTTAAATTTTGATAATCTTGGTATTTTTAGTTACTTTGTTCTGAGTTATTACTGCTTTTGATATTTACTGTGTTTATTAGTTTTGGTTCCGGTCATGCTATGTTTAGATGCCATTCTCCTGTGTTTTCTTACCATTGTGTCCAATTCCTTTAGCCTCTCGGCTGCTATTCCTCCTACTTATCAGACTCACTGATATAGGGTATGCCATATTAATATAGTTTTAGCATTTATATGTTTGTAGTGGAGTAGTGAATAATGCTTCATTGAACCTTAGACTTAAATCACAGGGAAACACCCGTGTGTATTAAAAATCCTATCAGTCTCGTTAAATAAAACATCTCATTTCATCAGTATCCAATCTTTAAGAATTCTATCTAAGGAGAAAGTTCCCTTAATAATGGAGCCTAAGTGGCACACATTACAAAATGAATCAGAGGAATTATGACAATATAGTCTCAGAATGTTATAGTACCACTTCAATATTGTATCTATTCACATAAAGAAAAAAATCCATATGGGTCACACTCATGATTAATTAGACAATGAAGATGAAATCTAACTCCTTAATAGAAATGACAAAAGTGTTGGAGAATGAATGGTCAGATTTCTCTCATGGATAGATTTAACATTATCCAAACCTTTCTCTCTCTGTCTGTCTGTCTCGCTGAATAAACTGATGGTTTTTGCTCATAAGCTGGATTTCTAAATGCCTCACCTATTTTCAGGGAAGCCCTGAAAAGGAAACTAAAAAAAAAAAAAATAAATCACCGGAGCAAGGCCGTCATTGTCTGACAGGTCCAGCATAAAATAAATTGATTTCACACCTTACTCTTAGCTTTTTGTCACCTTTCATTGAACCGGACCGGCCCCCGTGACCTGAGGTTCTGAACATCACGCTCCTCGGCTGGAGAATATCTGCACATTTGATCCAGCTGGCTGGATTTTCTCTCTCTTTACGGCGGTACTAGCTGTTTTTCATCTTGGCACGGGTTTTGTTTCCTCCGTTTGGACTTCGGAACTGAATTGTTAGCCATGTAACAATAAATGAAATAAAATAAAATCATCCTGAAAGCCTGAAGAATGTTAAGAGGAATAATATAATGCAATGGAATTGTGGATCAAACTTATTTGTCAACTTGACTGTTAGGATTTCTCGGTAGGGTGTGTCCAGAACTGTCCAACTGGCTCTCCACATCCTTCCTTCCACACAAACACCAAAAGGAAATGTGCTTTCTTGGTGGACAGGCTATTTCAAAACATGTGGATAGGAGCATCAGTGTCTGGAGCCAGTATATTCCTTCTAGGTCTCACACACGACCAAATATTCTTGCAAGAATAAAATGTTATTTAATCAAACTTTTATCATAATTGATTCGTACTCGTCTCATTGCAGTCAGACAATCTCAAGCATCTGTGGACACAGGTCATTTAGTTCAGTGTATTGCCAAATTACACCTTTTTTTAACAGTGTCATTCAGCGGTCAGAAAAATAAAGTGTTTCCATCTGCGTATGCGTGCAATTACGTCGGTCTTTTTGTGTTCCTCTTGGATTCAGGCTTTGCAAATAAACTGACAATCAAGAGTAGTTTGTTTGCTTTGCCAAGGGTCCGTTTTATATTTTTTGCAGTGTGTTACACAACAAATGCAAAAGACCGACAATCTATCCGACTTTTCCAAACATTGACTGTTGGGTCGGTGTATAAGAGCTCTAAAGTCGCAAAAAAATGAGATGTTCAGCTGCTCAATGATAGACAGACAGACAGACAATGACTAAAACCTAAACCTGTTAACCAAAGACTGACATCGCATTCTTACAGCAAGCTTTTCTTCTGTTTATGCATATAGAATACGTTAGGATTTTCAACTCACTTTTACACCTGATGATAAGGAGCTCAGTCGCATCTACTGATCAGGGGGAACTCTCGTAAAAGCTTTTAAGCGCTATAATGATGTCACACATACATGCTGCAATAATGACTCTGGGAAACCATCCAAGGGCTAAGTGCACAAAAACGCAGGATTGGGAAAAAAAAAAAAAAGTACTAAAAAAAAACATCCATGACACTTGATGTGTCAAGTTTACGCACATTATTGAGATTCATTTTGGGAGTTCAGCCATTGTAGCAAAGATTATTCCTCATAATCTTCCAAGATTCCACATAATATTGTCACTTTAGACAAATATTTAGTGAAATAAGAGCCTAATTGAGAAAGGATTCATTTAGAAATTAAAGATGAGGTTGAGCGTATCTCTTAAGGGTCTTGACTTTGGTCTGAGTGTCGTGAGTAAACACTCTGTTGCTGTGAAGAAGTGTTTGTACTTACAGAGAGCGTTAAGCAGTCCGCAGGGCCTTCATGTGCTTCGCTGGCATATTCAGAGAGCCTGCACTGAGGGTAGCACCAAAGAGACGTTTCTCCGACAGAAGCAAACGATGGGCGTATCTGGCTCCAGCCGCATGGTTAATAGCCATGGCCGCTGTGAGGAAGAGATAAAGCAGCATGAGCAATGGACACATGGAATTTAGTGCTACCTTTATCAGCTCTTACTGAGATTCAGATGAAAAGGTTGATACCACTCTTTTTATCTACCTTCTGAATAATAAACAGCCTGCCGATGGTTAGCTCGGCTTACTATAAACACAATGAATGAGGACATGGACTAAAGTCAGACAATTTTGAGAGGGCAAATAATGGGAATTGTATCGCCTGTCTCACAGATGATTAGAAAAATTACTTTCATTTAAGAACCGTGGAACACAGCTGTGCAAACACTGAATAGGTAATTACCGTTAATTACATTTTCCGAAACGTTCCAGCATGGTTGAGAATAGTTGCATGTGAGTAGGTAGACTCAAGGTAAAAGGAAATGATTCTACAGTGATGGGCAATTAGTCAAAATATAAAGAGGAGCTGGCTTTTTACCAAACAAGAGAAGGATCTATTTTTATTTCAAATAACAAAGTTGGAATCAATGTAGCGACTGTCACACTTGGATGGGACATGTTTCCCTAAACGTTCTTACTTTCACCAAGGCCCGGCACAGAAGGGCCTCACCGTGGCTTTAAAATGAGCTGACAATGCTTCATGCCGCAGATAATGTTCCAGAGATTCTTAAAACTTGTGATGTTCATGAATCAAGAACCTGTTTCATTGCTTGGTTGTACATTTCAAATAGTTATTCTTAAAGGAATTATGTTGTTCTGCTAGTTGAGAACTAAGTGACCTTAACAAATGACCTTTAATTGATTTGATTTCCTTTAATAAGAACTATAAACATTTAATATACACTTGTCATTTTAGTCTTTGTTGATGACAAGTCTAGACCTTGACAAAGAAGAGGCTTTCAGCTGGAGATATTTCATCTAATGTTTCTGAAACTTAAATAACAGGACTTTAAAAAACTTTTTTTTTGTCTTCACAGTTATCTAAAACAGATGTAGCTACGTGATTTCCAAACTTTTGCCCTGGTCAGGCGATCATGATCTCAGGACAACTTCTGTGACAGAAAATCTTCCCGCAAATAAACAACCGACACCATTAGGGAGATTATACCTGACAAATCCATCAACCATAATACACCTGAGGAAACTCAGGTCATTCAAAAAGTTTTTATTTTATTATATTAGCCATCCAGTTTGAAATCTGGAAAGAAATCACAAATATATCCAGAGATTATACCATCAAACCCCTGGTGTTCCCAACTCAGAGTGACTTCTCTGGGTAGACAGATGGCTGTTAGAGCCAAGGCTGACAATCTCTTCAGAAAAAAGTTCACAACACCACTGCTCAATGAGAGGTCAAGAAATACATATCAGCAAAGTTATTCATAAGAAATAGTATAACCAGCATGCACAGACTCATCATATAGACATATTGCAAATATCAACAGTAAAAAGTCTCCAAAACAAGTAATCTTCTTGACCCAATCAAAGTATTGAGGCCCAGGGTTGGGCTGTCTGGTACTGTGCTAGATTGGCTAACATTTTATTTGGAAGAATGGGATTAAGTTGTGTTATTAGGACATTATAATTCTAAGCAAACACAAATCATGTGGAGTTCCTCGAGGGTCTATTTTTGAGTAACCTTTATTCAAGTTTTCTTGATTCTCCCTGGCCTAGACTATGGAGTAACGGAAGATCTCTTAAAATATGTGTGCAGATAACACAGAACTTTATATGTCTGTGTCCCACATGACCAGTGACAATATCCATCCATCCATCCATCCATCCTACATACCCGTTTGGTATAGCGGGTTTTGGGGGGCTGGTGCACCCACACCTAAGGGATAATCAGGGAATACAATGGATCTTCCATAATATCTATGCACTGATAATGTCCTACAGATGTAATGTTAAAGCTTTGACCTGTGGCCAAGGTTTACTGTAAGTGCACATCATGTATGATGAGAAACAGAAACCCTGACCTTTCCAGAAGAAGAGCTAACAGGCAACGTGGATGTGTTAGAGCTAATTCCAATCATTTGGAAGAGCTAAAGTAACTCTATCAGACAAATCTCCTCAGGTCATTTAAAAGCACCCACCGGCAAACAGATACAGTATACAATGAGCAACAACAAAGCTTTCCCTCTGCCTTTGAGTGGAGGCTGAGAAATAACCTGTGCCAAAGCAGAGGAGGGAGAGACAGGAGCAGGTGATAATGGAATAAATCCTCAACCCTAAGGCCACACAGCGTTGCACTGCACTAAGCCGGCCTGTGCTGGCGAAGAGATCTGCTGTCACGATAACAACTTCTCATGACATGATGCTCTGTGTAGCCACATGAGCTGTTGGCTCTTCACACAGTGGAACTCTCTGCTGAGTCCAGGCATAGGCCAGGGAAACAGAACAACAGAAAAACCGTGCCTCGGTAGTATTAATTGTATTGTAGAACGTGATCGCCAGCTCTGCTTCTGGAAGTGGAAGATTCAGGCAAAGCTGGAGGGTTTAAACGTGCTCAGGCTTTGAGGAACATCCCTTTAGTCTCACACAGTCAGACCGTACGCTGTCCAAATGATTTCCCCGCGGAGAAAATTTGCCTAATGATCTTTGTCTCTGATGGACTAATTCATTTATTATGCCAGAGCTGCCAGTCTGATCAGACACTGTACAAACTTAAGTTTACTTCAGAGTTCCAATCACGTAGGCGGAGGGTGTAGAAGCTCCCAGCAATTCATTCGAAAGATGACGAAAATTATTCATTAAGTTCTTAGATACGATAAGCGCTTAAAATATCTAATAGGTAGCTTTGGATTTAAGTCTACTTAGGCAACCGACTGCTAATTCCCTCATGACCAAATGTGGCTGCATGTGTTCAGCCAGACAGGACATTTACTCCTAATTCTCATAGATACACTTCAGAATGATTGGCTGCTGGGTAGCACGGCCTGAGATGAGGATCTTCTATGCTGTGAGCAGCGGATTTGCTGCGGATGTAATGTGTATGTGTGATGTTAAAGGGAGGGGGGGGGGGGTGAAAACGGATCAAGTTTAGAAAAAAAATCAGCTCTCGAATGGCACAGGCTGACCCAAGCGTCTGTCTTTATCTGCACTCTATCACCTAAATCTCCCACGAGGAGGGCCTCTGGGGAGGGGAAGTCTTATTTAATAAAGCGGGCAGCCTTAACTGTAGACTGTCATCGCTAAGGAGCAATAAACGTTTGTTGGGAACCATTCTCACAAAAACTTCCTCAAGGTGCCTTGTACCTGAAACCTTTCAGACGCGATAGAGAGAGAGAAACCGAGTGCAGGCCATGCCTCATTTACTCTCTTGTGTTTGACGCATAAACAAAACAGAACACCTGCTTGGTCCGGCGCTACACTGATATGACACAAACAGGAATGTTCTTTTTGTCATTTTTGGTTAAAACGTGACGCATCTTGTTTGTTCAAACGATGGCACATTAAAAAAATGTTTTATATCAGGTCGTTCTTTAAATGATAATGTTGAGATTGACCATTCAGTTTTCTTCAAAACTAATGGAACAAAGAAAATGACTTCATAGGCTGTTTATAGAATTCTATAAAGATAATACATAATGACACTTATAGTTTATATATATATATATATATATATATATATATATATATATATATATATATATATATATATATATATATATATATATATATATAACACTTGTTAAGAACTGTTAATATGCTGGCTGGCATTAAGTGTCATTATCCGATGTGCAACAAGTCCTGTAGAGACATAGAGGGATGGCATCTTCATCAGGGAGGAAGAGGCCATACATCTGTGGCATAAAAAGGCAGATTATAGTTTGAACAAAAATCTTAATATTTAAAAACATGTCTATGACAATAACGACAATATTTACATGTGGAAGAATAAAGGCGTTTTAACTGTGAAACATAGGGGTGGTAGCATCATAATTTGGAGGTATTGTACTGCAGGGGAGACTGGTGAACTTTACGAAACAGATGACAACATGAGGAAAGAGGATTTTGTTAGAAATATTGAAGACATCACTCAAAAATGTTAGCTCTTGGGTGCAAATGGGTCTTCCAAATTGAAAATTGAAAAGTATAACTGGCATATTGAGGTGTGGGAGAAAAATGGGCCAGTCTGCAGCAAATGACATCACTGTAGTCAAGAAAAGAGAAAAGTGCTGCTATGATTTTTTTTTTCGAAACAGAAGGCTGTACTTAGTTTTAAAAGGAAATCCTCATCCTTATGTATCCGTTTAGACAAGAAGGAGTCCATTTTTCACCAAGACAGAAACAAAAACATTTGCAGTCTGATAATCTTCAAACTCCTTTGTTATCAAAGGGAAGAATATCTAGGTTTTAATCATAAAGTTTAGAATGTTTTGAACAACGTCCACCAAATTTTGGATTCGCTTCAAACCAGCTTTAATATAGAGATGTATTTTTCCAAGAGGGTTAAATTAAGACTTTTTGTACAGGTGAAAAAAAAGTCGTCTGTACTATGATAGAGATTAGCACAACCACACAAAGGTTGACTTAGCTATTATTTAATGATGGTGCAATATTTCTAAAAACTGTAAGAAGAACAAGCCCGATGACAGAACCCCCGAAGACTCAGAGATTGAGGAAAAGTGGTGAAATGAATTTTGTTTCCAGAGATTTACATCTAAAGCTGCCGTACAACTGAGAAGACAAAATAGTTTTTGATAAAACTGAAAAGAGTTGCAAATCTCTGCAATAATTATACCTGCATTAATCCGGTGAGACGGTGACATCCCTAAAGCTATAATCACCAGGCTCCAACCACTACCTAATTATGTTGTTTGATTTGGACATATTTATTAATTTTCTGTTCTTGTTTGAATCTTTTTTAATATTTTTTTTTCACTCAATAATTGCTCTCTTCTACAATTTAAGAGATAAACCCAAAGCAAACATGAAAGCTGAAAAGTCTCCTTTGTTTTAATGCCATCCTCTTTCAAACCCAGTTCATTTAAAGTGCCGTCAAATTAAAAAAAAATGGCCTTCTAGTTCCATTAGTTTTTGAGAGGACTGAATACCATTATCATAATTTAGATACGCTTAGAAACTGTAAAAAAATTTAAGTTTCTGTTTTACAGGAAAGACTGTTTCTGCTTTATAAGTTCAGAAATGATGTGCTTTTGTCTTTCTCTCATCAGTTGAAATATTCTGTACAAATAAACATTAATGTTTCAGGGCTTGTCATGAACAATAGTCACCACTAAACTTGTATTTTTTTTAATGTTCAGATGTTTGTATTGTCAGCATTGCAATAATTGTAAGATCATAATGAATAATGGAAATCTGGTTGATCTGCAGTGCTTTGCAGATGTATTCACAACTCTTGGACCGTTTAGGGTTTTTTTCACATCACAACGAAAAACTTCAATACATTATATCATAATTTGGCACATTCTACTTTGCCAAAAAGGTCAGGCTCAGTCAAAATTGTTGGAGAGCATCTGTGAAAATTGTATCTAAATGGAAATTAAATTGTTTTTAGGTGTGGTCTTTGACTAGGCCAAGTTAAAATTTGAATGTGCTTTGATTCAAACTCGACATCCAGTGTCCTGCAGCTTTTAGATGCGTCTCTGGTCCAACACACCTGAATCAAATGATCATCAGAGTCCTGCTGATGATCTGAATATTTGACTCGGGTGTGTTAGACCAGGGAGACATCTAAAAGCTGCAGCAAACCGGACCGCAAGAACCGGAATTTAACATCCCTGATCTAAACCATCCCACTAAAGCTCTGGCTGTGTTATGAGTTGTCCTCAAGAAAGCTAAACCTCCAAACTTCTGCAGTTTCTAACAGATCTTCTTCCTGCATGCCCCTAAATCCAGCCCAGGTCAACCTGATCTGTACTAATGGAATTCAAATGGCAGAGCATCCTACCACATTTTTTTTTTCACTGTGGGGATTTACTGCTCATGGCAAAAAGTAGTGTTAATTTTCCTCCACACAGTATTTATCACATAGGCCTGAAAGTAACATTTTATTTTGATCTTACTTCTTGCCACTTTTCTAAAAAAAAAAAAAGAAAAAAGAAAAAAGAAAGATGCACAGCCTTCTCCCCTGAAGTGTGGATCTATTCACCAATTTAAGAGTCACCATGGGCCTCTTAGGTTCTTCAAAGATTAATCTCTTCCTTGTGGGCTTGTCAGTTTAGATGGAGGGCCATGTCCTGTTGGGTTTGCAGGTGCACCATATTCTTTTCATTCTGGGCTTGAACAGAGGTCTGTGAGGGCTTCAAAGTTTGACATTTTATTTTATAAACTAATCCTGCTGTAAATGTCTTAACAACTTTCTCCCGGACCTGTTTGGTGTCTTCCTTGGTCATCATGATGCTGTTGGTTCATTAATGCTCTCAAATGAAAAACAGCTGCATTTATCCTGAGATAAAATTACACACAGATGGATATTTTCACCGATCGAGCGACTTCTGAAGGGAGATGCATGAACAAAACATTTTTTTTTCAGGGGTCTGAGAGTAGAGGGGACAAAACACATATGCAGAGACATGTTTCAGTTTTTGATTTTAAAACTGTAAAACACTGTAAAACAATTTTTTCTTTACACTTTGTGTTGCAAATCATACGTTTGTGTTTGCAAAGCGTATAGTTGTAGAGTGAGTTGGCTTGAAATATTTGTGTTATTCCAAAAGCCTTTAATTGGTTTTCAAAACAGCTAAATATTAAATAGATAGCTGGAACAAAATGATTAATATACTGTATTATTAATTTCATCCATTTAGCAATAGCAGTCAAATTCTTGGCTGCATGTGTGTGAAACTAACATTCAGCCATACTTTTTCAGTGAAAACGTCTCACTTTGGGTCAGCATACAAATCTAACATAAGTCCATTAAGTAGAGAAGTGAACAGCAGGACGCAGCATGCAGGTACTGGAAAATGAGGAAAGGTGCTAGCCATATTTGAAATGCTCAGTGACGAATCCAGTCCTATCACTTTTTCCCATATCACAACTTCACCTCAGAATACCTTTCTGTGAAACTGCTGCTTTGTGTCTCGTGACTTCTGCATCTCTCAAGGATCTCCCGAAGAGCGCGCTTCTACCGTCTAATAACAAAAACGTGTTCGCACCGCTATGAACTGTCGAAAGCGCTTTGGAGGGAGCTCATCGGGAGCATGGGCAATAACGCGGGCCTGCCGGTGTTTCCGTTTTTAAAACTCCAAAGGGAACGCCTGTAATGCAGTTTCCTAGTACATCGTGTCTCTGGACTGGAACTGTTTTTGGGCCCCCGCCCCTCAAGTGTGGGCCGCTTCTTTATTGCAACATCAGCATTACGCCGAGAGGCGGGAGGGGTTGCTTATACAACTCTGAACCTGGTCATAGATCTCAGTGGACATCTCTTCTGGCTTTTCATTATCCGCTCCCAGCAAACATCCCAGCAGGGGGACATGTGTCTGGATAAAAAAAAAAAAATTCTCGATTATGTAACTGTCTGAAAGGCTGCCTATGTGAGAGTCGACGCATCAATGCTCCGCTGCCTCTGCATCTCTTTAGACTAACTGAGACTTTTGGTTCAGATATAGGTGATGGAGCTATAGACACGATCTTCTAGCGTGTGTTTTGCTCTAAAAAGGAAATCTCAATACTAACACAGGCATGGACAAGTGCCAAAATGCATTAGATCCTCATCATGACTGCCACTATTTTCAGTGGCGTGCTTTGCTAGGTTACCTACATGTTTTTAGAGATGGCAGTTCCCTGCAGACCCTCAAATACTCTGAGCAACGCACAAATAATTTCACAAACGCAAATGAATGAGAGAGAGAGAGAGAGAGAGATTAGTGGATCTGTTTAACCTCGGGTCAGAGCAACAAGGAATTACACAAGCATTTGTTTAGCCGTACACACTGTTGCCTGTCTTCATCTTGTCCTTTACCCCGGCAGTATCGTACAGTGTGTCCTGACAGCTGGTGACTCACAGCTTACAAGAGTAATTATTCTGCTCTAAAGGAAAGGGAATTTTGATAAACTGTTTGAAGGTTTTTGTCCTTGCACTACACACGTGACAGTTTCGTTTTGTGTTTGAAATTTGTTGTTGCTCCACGCCCAGTTCCTTGGGTTAAGATCCCTTGAAACCTTGTCACATGAAATCCCCCAAAAGGCCATAAACATTTGTGGACGCAAAATGAGAAGACCAACGGACAGGTGTGTGTGATTGGGAAGGAAAAACGAGTTGCCACTGATCCTCTGATTTAGATTTTGACTGGGCCATTGGATCTACTTTGATCTAAACCCTGATACTCTGGCTGCAGGACACGGTGGCTGTCATGCAGGAAGGTCAACCTCAACCCCAGTCCTATGTCTTCTGCAGGCTCTAGCAGTATTCCTTCAAGGATTTTCTTGAACTTAGCTTCGTCCATCCTCCTCTCACCTCTTTTCCCACAGCATGATTCGGCCACCACCATGTTTTTACTCTGTGGATGTTTGTGTTCATGATGATGTGAGGGGGTTAAGGGTATCAGGGGTATTGGGGGGTGGTGGTCTTAGTGGTTAGAGAGCAGGGCACTTGCATCCCAGAGAGGCTGAAAGGTTCTGGGTTTGAATCTGACAGACTGCCATTCCGGGTCCCTGAGCAAGACCCTCAGCCCCAGGATGCTCCCCAGGCACCGCACCGTGGCAGCCCACTGCTCGGCCTAAATGCAGACGACGGATTTCATTGGAATATATGTTGCATTGACACCAAAGATTACAGTTAACATGTACATTTCTTTGAGATTTTTACCTGTAAATGATTGTAAAATCTATTATTCTTTCTAAAACTTAACATTTAACTTAAATTCCCAGTAAAATACATTAAAAGGTGTGTTTGCAATATGAAAGAAACGGCAAAAGTTAATTGACTGTGACTAGTTTTGCAGGTCAGTTTAACAGTAGAAGTTTAAAACGTTTTTTTTTTTTTTGTTTTCTTTTTATGGCCAGTGAATGTTATTGCATCCTTGATGAAAGTGAAGCTTCTCACATTTTCCCTTTTCTCTTGAGAAGAAAAATACCCTCATGCCATAAAACAGGCTTGCAGTGCTGTGATAAATTACTTCTGGAACCTCAGAGGCAAAACAAAAAAAGGGAGTTTGAACTGAGTCTGCGAGACAAGTGGATGCTACACTAAATTGAGACGCAGATTATAGTGTTCAGTGTAGCCAAGTTTTGAACAATATTTACGCAAAAAAGCAAGCAGGTTAAAATCGAATTCCCCAAATAGGGTTAAAAATGAAAGCAATCCCATATGATGGTTACAAAGGCAAAATCCATATTTAGAAGATGCAGCAAACAGGCTTGCAGTTAAATGTTTGGACCAGTAATTGTGAAATGAGCCTCTATACCCACAAGCATTTTGTCTTCGTTCAATATTTTTGCTATCAAAATATTGATAGCAATATTATAATATTGATAGGGGGGTTGACTTTGAATTAAGATTGGCTTCAATTCAATGTAACTGTTTATTTACTTACTTCTTGCTTAAAATGAGGGACTCTTACAAAGTCAAAATTATGTGCAATCTTCTGATTTTCTTTGATTGATTGATTGATCACAACTGAATGTGACAGTAATCTACAATTATGTCATTGTATTAAACTGCATGGACTATATAACTGGATAGTACTGGAATCGTTTGGACTGATTGGAGCTGAATTTGGACCAAGTCATTCACATTCATTTATAAAAAAGGCCAAACAGGTCTTTGTATTAATGAGCATGACTTGGGCCTGCTTCTCTTACAGTGCCTTGGGATTTTTTTAAATCCGTACAATAGAAATGTACATGTTTGTTTCTTAGTTTCTGTTCTTTGCCTAAATGGCTTGTATGAGCTTGCGTAGGGTTTTGCTCTTCTTCCACGGTGTAATACGTGGATGTCTAGCTGAAAGGATGTTTTTCTTTTATTCTGACAGCTCATTTTGACTTCACCTCTGGAAATCAAGACAGTGTTTGTTGAAAATCCCACAGTGTCATCTTCATCACTTTGGCCCCTTTGCCACCTATCTCATTCATTTATGAAAAATAAAGGGAGCATTAGTGGGTATCAGCATATTTTTGGACGTATGAAGAACAAATAGTACATCTCTAGGATAAAAACATGTCACTTTTGCTGCACTCAAGAAGTACATTAACATGCCAGTGCAACTTAGGTTCAAACTGTTTCACAGTATCTATATGATGACGTTTTATCGCAACAGTATGTCTTTTATAAGGAGGCAGAATGTTAACCATGTCATTAATTTCTCTAAATGACTCAGCAAGATCTGTGCATTATATATATATATATATATATATATATATATATATATATATATATATATATATATATATATATATATATATATATATATATATATAGTGTGCGTCACTTCTGGCAGTGGAGCATTAAGAAGTGGTTTCATAGCTCCCAACAGATTTACTTTCGCAAGTGGAGCATTACTGCTTTCACTATAGTGCTTCGCTTGATATATATATGTGCAAGAAAACTTTATAAGATATTATTATTTCAAGTTCAATGGATGCAGAAACAGGAAGGTAAAAGAAAGAAAAGGGGCAACACGTTAAAAGGGACAAGAGGTGACAAAAATAGATCAGAGGAAAAAGAGAGACCAGGATAACATCCTCGGAGTCTACTTCTACACCTGCAGAAAGAGATATAAAAACAACTGCAAAACCAACCAAAAAAGTATTACAGCTACAAACAATCAACGCCTTGATAACATCACTGAAAAATACATAGTATTATTTAATACAAGATGTATTTAGTGACACACAAAGCTGTATAGAAGTGAATATGTAAGCACCTGGATCCAAGCACATGTAGGTGTTTTTGAGAGTGTGTTTGCATGAAGTAAGAAAGCTGTCAAAAAGATGCTTGCATGATCCCAACAATACACATTGCACAAAAATTCAAATAAAAATTTGTTACATATATGTGAGCCCGAGACATCCTGCGGCTCAGGGTTTCCTCGACGCGAGGACGAATCCGAAAGCTGCGAGTCCAAAGTCCGGCAAACACAACTCCAACCTCCACGACCACAAGACCCCCACTGCTGCAGACATGAATCCAAACCCGAGGGCGCGAGCAGAAAAGTGCCAGAACGACGCCACATATTCCCTGTTGTAGTATTTAGAACGATTAAATCAATGGTGTCCAAAATCTGCTCTCAAAGCCCATTGTCCTGCATGTTTTAGGTGTTGCCCTGGTTCAACACGACTGAACTTAATGAGTGCAATTAGCAGGCCTCTGCAGACCTTGATGACACACCGCGGAGGTGAATCAGTCGTTTGAATCAGATGTGTTGGAGCAGGGACACATAAAAACCAACGGCCCTATGGGACTAGAGTTGGACACCTATTGTTTAAGTTATCACTGCTTCGCTGAACTGATATTGGTTTTTATAATTAACACAACAGGGGCATCCATGAGGCCCGCTTTTCATGTTGGTTTCTATATAAAAACTAGACAAACATAATATATAGTTTAGTCAAACGTTTGAGTCAAAACATCCCTTTCAGTTTGAGGAATATACTCAGTCAATGCATTGAATCGACAGTTCATCCTTTCCGTGGCAAGGGACAACATTTTATCAAAGCAGGGGAATTATTTTTATGAAGAAAAAAAAGTGCAGGGCAATGTTTTTCAAAGTAAACAGAGCAAGACTTCTGAGAACAGGGATACTAATATTAGACTGAGGCAAGGATCAAAGCAAGGCTTGCTTAGATAAAAGGTTCACAGAAAAATGCCCCCAAGAAACAGGGATCAGATGAAACTTAACAGTTCTTTGATTTTACAATAACTCTGAAGACGACTGACTGGACCTTTTCATGTGGTGCCACTGAAGGTTAGAATCACACATGCCTGGAAATGTACTCGGAAACTGAGAGCATCAAAAGTGGCTTTGCAAGAGACGGGCTTGCTTTTTTTTATTGTGGAACAAGAAACAGCAACCTCTAAAAAGAATGTTTAACAGGAAATCAACAAGAGTTGCTGCGATAATAATTGTTTGCTGTAATGTTTAATAAGAAAGCCGTTTGCTTTGTTGAAAATGATGGTTTAGAAATCAGTTTTGCTCCTCTGATTTCTTTCTTTGTTGCTATAGAAATTCAGTCCATTTACTATTTATATAACTGGGCCTGCATGACAGTATGGATGAGAGAAAATCTGCAACAAATCCTAACTTGCAGATCTCTGAATTCTTTTCTAAAATATTCTGGTGCTTTTTAACAAAGGCTGTAGTGCAAACTAACTACATGCCATTTTTAGCTCAATCATTTTGTATTAATGTTTTACCTCCTCAGCATTTGCCAAATGGCAGCACTTCAGCACTTATTGCAGTGCAAAGGCTTTTTAGGCCTCAAAGAGCTGCAGTCAGGTTTTACTGAAAAGGAACAAAGCCATTATTAATGGAAAGGGGTGGTAACAATTAATTTCACGGGTTCCCTTTTTTCCATTTGCTTTTGTTAGAGTTACAGGATTAAAGTTTCAGATCTTTCGGTACATCATTGATGTATGGGGGGAAAATACAGTTGAGCATTTAGTGTTTGTGAAGATGCAAGACAATATATTTTTTTTTAATCGTGAATGAACAAATAAAAAAATAATATGTGGAAAAAACTGGGTTTATCTATCTATCATAAATTTGATTGTCTTTTATAAAATACCGTTTTAATCAAATATTCTCTCAACGTGGCACCCTTCTAGTTATTTTCATGATGTAACAACAGCTCATGTCACAAAATCCGTAACATTTCTGGTTGTCTCACAAAACGCAAATTTGGCAAATTTGAATCATTTATGTATCATTGATGCTTATTTTGCTTTAATGAGAACCCAGATGTTGCCAGAGTGACAGACACGGGTGATTCAAAGGGTCAAGAGAATAGCATCACGGGCTAACTGTGATGTACCAAGGATGCTATGGTTAGCATCTACTTTGGGGGCTTTTTGTTAAACTAAACTAAAGGTATATTTAAAAAAAAAAAAATAATATCCTAAACAATTTATTATCTTTAGTTCTTAATCTAACAAAAAAGAAATACTTCAAATGACCCAAACTGAACTAGTTCTGAATTGAATAGAGAATCCTTAAAACCCAGTTTGCGCTTTATGAAACCTTTAATCTATAAATCCTTGGCAAAAAAGATAAATAAAAATGAAGCAGGCAACAAAACTGATATTTAGAATTGCATTGATCTCTGAAGTCAGGTTGGATCTGGGAATGACATCTATTCCAATATCACTGTGTTTAAAAACCATAGGGATTTGCTGACTCTAACACACAGGTCCTAGTCTAACTACTATTAGCGATAAAAGCTCATGGAAATGCACATCTCTGCGATTTGCAGTCTCACACACTGTGGCAACATGTATAATAGTGTTATTGTAACAGATTAAATGAAAAACCAATAAACTTTTATTGCTATCACTAAATTTTATATACCATTTTAGATTTTTAGTCTGACTTGTGGAAAATTCACCATATTTTATAACATAGATAACAGAGCTCCTCACCCTATCTCTACGGCTGATCCCAGCTACTCGCCTGAGGAAGCTCATTTTGGCCACTTCAATCCTGGATCTCGTTTTCTCAGTTATGATCCACACGTCAAGACCATAGATGAGGGTTAGAACACAGATGGACCGGTAACTCGAGTAATTTGCTTTTTCGCTTCGCTCTTTCTTCACCCAACAGACCGGAGTAGCGCCTGTATTACAGTACATCAAGCCTCAGTCTGACCGTCCATCTCCCGTTCCATCCTACTACCACTTGTGAACACGACAACCCAGCTAATCCCAGGCGGCATAAATAAAGGTAATTATTTTTTAAAAATTATTGGGAATTATTATTGCTAAAATCCTGTTTTGTTTCTTTCTTATGAACCCAATATAACGCGTTCTGTTGTCTTCTAAGCTCAGTTTATCATTATTGTCGCCACAGTGACGCAAACTCACATCAAGAGTGCAATGACACTGAAAATATCCCATTTAAAGGTCACAATGAAATGTACTTCTACATTCTCCTAAATGAGAGAGTTTTTCGAATAATGAAGCAAAAGCGTGCCCGTTGATGCAGCAGCACCATTTGTAACCGAAGCGGGGACTAAAGATGTCTTTTTTTTTTTACAGTTCTTTCACTTGAAAAGCCTCAAGGCTCATCTATAATTGTACAAGTTTAACAATGAAGTAAAAAAAATATACTTTTTTTTTTAAGAACACTGCTACACAACTTTTTATTGGCCATGAGTCATCTCAGAAATCCCGCTGAAAATCATCTTGCAATCCCCCTTGGAGGTACCACTCTGTGGTCTGCTCTAGATTAATACCCAGGCGTCTCTTTGGAATTGATTATTTAACTTTTTTTTTTTTTCTTTTTCCACTGTTATATTTTATCTCATCCCTGCAGAATGGTTGTGCACTGTCACAGAAGTCTTTACCGGTGAGCTGAACTCCATCGGAGCAGGTATGAAAAGAAAAAAAAAAAAAAGTGGCGGAGGGGGCTCTTCTCTCCTGCACTCCACTGATAACTAACATTTGACCGCGCATTGTGTTCAGGCAGCTGGTTTTATGAAAGCACGCCGCAACGCTTCCGCCCAAACACATATTTGTTCTCACTTGACTTTGAGTTTCTCTTTTTTTTTTTTTTCAAAGGAGGGCAAACTCTAGAAGGGAAAATAGATGGCATGCGGCTTACCAAGGCCCAGATTAATGAGCTTTCCTTATCAGCAATCTTGTTTTGTTGCTAGCTTTAAACAAATTGAAGCGGTCATGCTCCATAGACGTTGGCATGAGTTCTTAACGAGACCTTTTCCAATTACCTCCAGTTTGGGCTGGTTTGAAATTATTATTCTAGATTTTCAGCAGATGCTATGTTTTAGATTCAGGTTAGAACAGAGACAATTCTGCCACTGAAATGGCTTTATATTAAATTAGTCATGATTGAAAGTCAGTATTTCCACTGTCAGCTGGACGGCATACAGGCCCGTTTGCACTGCTCCTGCCAGAAGAAAAAAAAGATGAAGTGCTTGCATGCTGATTTTCTAACTAGGTTATTGGTCACTCTTCCCTGCTTCCTTGCTCTCTTTCTTCTATTTACCCTTCTTCCACTCAGCCTGTATTTGTTAGACGGCATTTGCATGATGTATTTTCATTTCTCCAAATGACAGCCTCTGAAAATGGAATGAGGGAAATATTTTTACAAATCAAAACGTGACCCTCCATCACCTAACTCTGACCTTGTTTCTGTTATCAATAGTAACAAGTAATGAAGCATTTCTACACATCCACCCAGACCCAGTCACTCTTTTCTCCCTTTTTTTTCTCAGTGCAGCTGTTTTCTACAACAATTTCATATAAAAATGTCACTAACAAATCATCTGCAAAGGTAGTTAAAACCATAAAATTGAGGTAGTCTCATTTCAGAACATTAGGATAACTTATTATATGATTTTAGCATATTTTAGCTCCAGAGTAGAATAGTTCTTACGGAGAACTGAGTCGGGACAGCTTAATCAATCACCATATCACAGCGGACTGTGTTTTTAAGGAGCCATGAGGCATCCATCTTCCTACAAAACACATTGACACCTTTCACGACTAGGCAATGATGTGCGTTTTGCAGAAAATGTTTGACACAACTAATCCACTCATTTTTTTTTTTTGTCGCATCAACTATTTCAAACTAGGTTATTGGTAGTTATTAGACTGACCACAGTATGAACAGCATGACTCTCCGGATGAATAATCTTTGTGATAATTTATGAAACGCAAAGTTCATTTTTATGCAGATGACACAATTATCTATTTCCCCTCCCCCTTCAGTGATTCAAAGCCTTCAGTGTCTCCCGTCTGCCCTTCATGATCTTTAGTTTAGCGCTACTTCCGTTTGGTGCTAAATGTCATATTCATAATGGCAAACTATCCAAAGGGTCAGATGTTCATGGGGTCATTTCCAATTTCTTAGGGAGAGTTAATAATCATAATCTGCCTCTTAAAACCCACATTATAAAAAGGGATTGTTTCTATGGTGAAAATTAATATCTTTTAATTTACATACATCTAGATTTCCCTCAAGGAACACCTGGTCTCTGGAACAGTTTTACCTTTTGTCTTTTTGAATAGACCTGGCCTCTATCTAAATAAGATGCATGCTGGATTATCTTTATGTTTTAGTGTTGTAAGTGGAGATGATGTATAGCACTGCTCTCTGTAAGCTGCTGCTTAAAGGCCACTCTTTTTATGTCTGCACTTATTCTGTTGGATGGGTTTTAAATAAAAAACATCAGCTTGGGCTGGTACCTGCTTATCTATGTATTTGCATGTGTAACCATTACACCCAGTACAGTCTGTTCTGCAGGAATTGCATCCATCGTCGAAAAACAGAATAATTGAAAAAAAGGCATTCATATATGCAATGTTTGTTTTGTGTATAAATGTACAAAAGGATGTGAAACTGTCAGAACTGATTTAGTAAAAGGAACATGAGAGGAGTTCATTCAGTCAGTGTGGCTGATTTTAATATAAACACTGCTGCGGCAAGAGTTCTGATGAAAATCAACAAGAGGGATCATATTTCTCCAATTTTAGCTTCCCTTCATTGGCTTCCTGTTAAATCAAGAATAGAATTTAAAATTCTCCTTCTAACGTATAAAGCCCTTAATAATCAAGCTCCACCATATATCAGAGCTCTGATTACCCCGTATGTTCCTAACAGAGCACTTCGCTCTCAGACTGCAGGTCTGCTGCTGGTTCCTAGAGTCTCTAAAAGTAGAATGGGAGGCAGATCCTTTAGCTATCAGGCTCCTCTCCTGTGGAACCAACTCCCAGTTTTGGTCCGTGAGGCAGACACCCTATCTATTTTTAAGACTAATGTTAAAACTTTCCTTTTTGACAAAGCTTATAGTTAGAGTGGCTCATACCCTGAGCTATCTCTATAGTTGTGCTGTGATAGGCCTAGGCTGCTGGAGGACATCAGGGTCTAATTTTCTCACTCTACTGATTTCTACTGTTCTTCAGTCTACTGTTCTCCAGTTTTGCATTGTATTACATTGAAATGACTGTCGTCATTTCAGCTTTTAACTTTTTGCTCTCTCTCTTTTTCTTCATAGTAGGTACACCTGGTCTGGCGTTCTGTTAACTGTGACATCATCCAGAGAAGACGGCTCACCCGCTACTACCATCTAATGTAGAACAGATTACTAGATCAATGTGTGCTTCTGTGCTTGTTTGTCTGTCTTGTTGTGTCTCTGTTCTGTCTTCTGTAACCCCAGTCGGTCGAGGCAGATGACCGTTCATACTGAGCCCGGTTCTGCCGGAGGTTTTTCCTTCCCGTTAATGGGTGGTTTTTCTTCCCACTGTCGCTTCATGCTTGCTCAGTATGAGGGATTGCAGCAAAGCCATGTACAATGCAGACGACTCTCCCTGTGGCTCTACGGTTCCCCAGGAGTGACTGCTGCTTGTCGGGACTTTGATGCAATCAACTGGTTTCCTTATATAGGACATTTTTGACCAATCTGTATAATCTGACCCAATCTGTATAATATGATTGAACTTGACTTTGTAAAGTGCCTTGAGATGACATGTTTCATGATTTGGCGCTATATAAATAAAATTGAATTGAATTGAATTGAACTGCCTTTATTTTTTTTTCTAAATTGTTTGGCTCTTCACTTGCTGAATATTAGTTATCATTATTTGTTTTGTTTTTTTTGTTTTTTCGAACATTGTTCTATTCTATTTCCATATTCAACTGCATTTGTGAGCAATTCTCAGAACTTTCTCAAAAGCTAAATGTTAATCAGAAAGAGTTGTGTTCCAGGATGAATAAAGGATTTGTTCAATTTAATGTGCCTGAGCATCACTCACAGATATCTAGTACACCAAAGAAGACACACACAGAGACAGCAAAGACAAAAAAAAAAAAAAAAACTGCCTGGAAGACACAACTGAGGGTTGGTTGGGTTTTGTGTGAGAATTGAGTCATAAATTATGAACGTGGGCAAGTGAAGGGACACACTATATCCCCGGAGTTTGGGTACAGTAAATGAGTGGGATGGATGTTAGTGGAACTGTCATTAAGATTCGAACATAAAGCTTACATTATCATAAATTAACACTATACTTACAAAATGGAACATCAGCAATATCCATTTGACAGTTTGACTCTTTAATTAATTCTTCCTGCACCCGCTGACATTTCCCATCGCACCGCCATGGGTTAAGTACATCTGTATGAAAAGCCGACAGCTAAAAAAGAATTACGGGTGAGCGAGGAGCTTGGCTTGGTAGGAAATTGATTGACCTGGCCATGTTACACCTTTATAAGATTTCAGAACATTTAACACTTCCCTTGCATGGGGAGGCGACCATGAGTAGCTCCACGGGAGCAGAACCTTTTCATGCCTGTGCTTTTCTGTGGTAGAAAATTGTGTGGCTGGAGCCGTGTTGCCACAGCAGATCGGAGCCATCACTTCAAAGCGACAGGGTGGAGATGATCTTTGCATGACGGATGCAGCTTTCTTGGCCGGGGACGTCGTGGAAGGAGAGTGGCCCCACCCATCTCGGTTTCACGCTCCACCGCCGAGCAAACTGCCAGTCAATCGAGCAGAATGCATTCAAGAGAAAAGGCAAAACCCTTAGCTCTTTTTTTAAGAGGAATCTCTGGCCCTCCATTACAGCTTAAAAAAAAAAACTTTTGACACTTGATTCATGGAATGTTATTATCAGTGTCAATTCAGATGAATTCGGTTTCAGGAATTGACCAGGTTTGGAATGAATGCATTATTGGAGCCAAGGGTGGGAAATATTTGCAGAAGCCATGGGTTCAAACAGGGTTTTTTCATGTTAAATTCCATTATCTAAGGCTAATTATATCCTCAATTACACACTTTAATATATTGTAATTTGCTGGGATTGTATGTGACAGTGAAACATAATGGTGGCAGCGACATGCTGTGTTTTTTAATGAATGACAATCAGAAAGAGGGCCATATATTTTCCTTTAACCCCCTTTACTTTGATGCCACTAAATAAAAACGCAGCGCAACCAATTGCCTTCAGAGGTCACCTAATCATCTGTAGATATTTTATTTACAATATAAATACAGCTGGTCTGTGAAGTCTTTAGATGTTTTTTTTTTTTGTTTGTTTTTTGTTTTTTGGAGAACAAAAAGAATCAAGGAATGCACCAGTAACCCTAAAATAGTTGTGAAAGCAAACCTTGGAATATTGTAGCACAACCGCATACCTAATTCCCAATAAAGTAAGCTAAGGTTTGTGGTTATAATGTAACGTAATGCACAAAAGCAGTATAAAAACTTCTGCAAGCAATATTTCAAAGCAGAAGCCATTGATAAAGAGCATTTACAATCATATTCAATAAATCAAAGCATCATTGAAAAGTTTAAATAATTCAGTAACCCTATCCACTATGTAAAATACATTATATAAATTAATAACACAGAAACTCATGTTTTTCAAGCTTTTATTGCAGTCATCTTTGACGATTTTTCCGCTTATAACTAATAACAAACATGACATTTAGGATTTGACTCAGACCAATAAGAACATGTTTGATACAGAAAAGTGGATTTAATGACGCGTGTTTAATATCTGCTAAAAGGTTGTTTCTTTCAAAAGGTACCTATAATCTGACCGAGCCTCATCGTAATAGAAATTCATGTTCATTTTTATGGATGAGGATTGTGTTTGATGTTTTCTCATATCCCACTTTATAATAACTGGGTTGCCAGCTCTTGTGAGAGCGAGCTGATGGGACACAGGCAGGGAAGTCTGTGCACAGAATTTAGGACAATACTCTTGGCTGGCATTTCTTTTTCATGTCCCCAAAATCACTTTCTTTGCAATCTTTGCAGCGTGCAGCATTTCTATACAAGCAAGTTCTATTTTTTTCAGCACAGTAAACATTTTTCCCTGTTTTTCCTTTTCAGTTACTGTGTGTTCATTTGAGCTTCTTATGGTGAATAATAACAAAACTGCTGCTCTACACCTTAAATGTGTTGATTTTTTTTTTCTTTTTTTTGGGGATTTTCATTAAAAAAGTAAAAATTGACTTGACTTTAAGGTGGAGATTGTAGTCCAAGGCAAGCTTTTTTAAAGTCAAATGATGAAGCCGCAACTTCTCATCTGGCACTAATCCGCTCTTCTTTTTAATCAGTGAAAGCATTACTTTTATCTGACAGCCTCAAAAAAGACATCTTGGATCTAAATCTGCAAATGGGGAGAAAAAAAAATGGAGGATATCTTTTTAGTCACCCTGACAGCTGTTACCAAACATGGGTGCAGTTTCTGCAGGGGTATCATCACCCTTGGCATCTTAAAAGAATGCACCTCGATCACATTATCCAGTTCATTTGCAGGAGAAAATGTATTTGCCACCATGCACAACTCAATAATATTTTCTATATTTTCATACAAATTATTGCTTTCTGTATGGTACTTACAAATAATTCAGACTTTGCATTAAATAAAAACTTAGAGATTCATTTTTTCGCAATATTTTGTCTTAAAATGCCATCAGCTGCTAACCAGCCTTTTCACTGATGAGCCACTTTGTTGTGTACCTGAGAATAAAAGGTAAGAATTATACCTCCCAGTTTGACAAAAATCAGAACAGGAGAAGAAGGAAAAAGTGAAACAATATGTTGAGGAGAGATCAGCTCATTTCCAC
The DNA here is from genome assembly GCF_011125445.2 of Fundulus heteroclitus. NCBI lineage: Eukaryota > Metazoa > Chordata > Actinopteri > Cyprinodontiformes > Fundulidae > Fundulus > Fundulus heteroclitus. Next base: position 19,107,688 of record NC_046377.1, read on the forward strand.
ATTTGGACACGTTCTACAACGCGACTGCAGCGAAATCTCAAACTCAATCTGTTTTGTTTTTCAATTTGTTCTTCTTCTTGTCTTCTGAGGAGACAACTGACAGACCAGTTCATCGTCGCCCTCTAGGACGCCGGACTGAAACATGTAGGGTGTGTAACTCTCAGTGGCTCTCCTTAAACTGACCAGAAAAGTCGAGCACACTTTGAGAAGTACATCTCAACCTCAGGCACGGCTTCAGCATTTAAATACTGCTTAAGGATCAATAGTGAGAGTACCGTTCACAACAGACAGCAGTGCAACAAATCCATGTGCAAACATCCAGCCCAGGCTGCAAATGCCTTGTCGAAACGCTAATACTCCTTGAACCTGTTCATATTTTGCTATGGCACGGCTGCAAAGTTTAATTGATTTTGGAGGAATTTTGTGTGATGCACCGACAAAAAGCGGCGCATAAATGTGAAAGGAAAAGAGATGGTCTTTTTTTTTTTTTTTCTCTTCACAAGAACCAGCGTTCCCGTCCATGTTCAAGGAAATCAGCCCCACGGCATTATTCTCCCAACATCAGGCTTTACTGTGGGGATAGCTTGTTTAGGGGTGATGTGCAGTGACGGTTTTCCAGCATATACAGTGGTCTGGCTGTCGATCAGCTGGATTTACTTTGCTTTAAATTTTGCATAATAACCCAGGCTGGTGGAAAATGTTTGCCACGTGTTGCCACTATTCTAATTGTGCAGTGCACAACTTATAGTTTCCCTTGTCAACATCTTCCTAATTAAGCCGTGGATTTCTGCAGCACCTCCAAAGTTACTCATCCCTGCTTCTCTGATGAATGCTTTCCTAATATGTAGATCAGTTGAATAGAAACGCAACAATTGTTTTCAGATTTCCATTTGTGAAACATTTTGAAAATTGAGTTATTTTTCCTTAGACTTCCCATTTTTTCTACTATTTGTCGGCTCTTTGACATAGCAGCAACTAACCTTTCATGCTTTTTATTGTGATAAAACTCAATAGGACATTGTAGTTTTCCAGACAGCCATTATGGTGGAGCTCTGCATCAGGGTTCGCCTTAGGAGCTACATTTCTAACAGCCCTAATTCGGTTTCAAAGCACTTCTAATTGATTACACGTTTAGTTACAGGGACATGTGTGGGCTAAGCGGACAGCAGCTATGTCTGCGATGGAGGCAAGACATGCACGGCTGCTCCGCGGTCTCTGGGTAGACAGAGACTGACAGCGGGAACGTGGGAACAACAGAATTGGGAATCTCCTCCTCTCCTTCTACGCGCGTCGGCCCGGGGTCATCGGCACGCCAATCCTCAGCCGCCCGACGGACAGACGCACGCGCCTCTTCGCGAACAGAGCGCATCTCTCCCTGTCAGACCAGACCGGGGAGGTCAACGGGGGTCAGCGTGCCAGGAGCAGGGGCGGGCCGACAGCTTGTCAATGCTGCTGACAATCGGATGGACGCGCCAATACTTCGGGGATCCAGCTATTTACGTTCCTTATTATCAACACACTGTAATACCGCTCTGCTCCTTTTGCTCCTACAGCCGTCTGATAACAGCTCTGTCAGAAATTCCCTCGTGGGTAAATTTGTGATTGTTTTTGTTTGTTTTCATGACACTAATTCCTACAAAGCCACTACAACGTATTTCATCTTCGAAGTCTCAGCTCCGCTTCCTTCAGAGCTATTTGTCTGACTCTACTGGTTCAAGCCGACGTATCTATTTGTCACTTCTCTGCACCCTGCCGCACATTCGGATCCCACGGTCCACATTAACATGGCTTTTTTTTCCAGGACAGCAGCTTCATTACTGAGCCCTGCCATTACAGCTCCGGAGATAGAAACCCAACGCGGCGGCAAGACGGGGAGATGGAAAGATGTGAGGGGCAAGGGGTATGGGATAAGCAGAATGATAAAGTAGGGGGAGGGAATATGGAAGAGTGAATGAAGAATGCCAGCGGTGGAAGTGAGGAAAAATTAGGTGACCAGATGAATCAGCGGCCGGCAGATAATTGGACGAGCTGCACCCAAGGGAGCATGGCTGCACCATGAAAAGTGACACCATGATTTGCAATTAACTGCAAGAGGTGGAATGAGGATTCGGTTCCCTTTGGATTTCTTCCAGGAATTTCATATCTGACAAGATGTTTGCTGTAATGAATCTGTCGGGCTCCAGGAAACATAATTATCGTTTAACTTATGTGACGGTGCTGCTCAGTAAGGACAGAATTCCCCATTTCAAGAGGCTGAAAATGAGTGCGAAGCATCAAGAGGGGCAGTCCCTTCGCTGAGCTCCTGTTTCTGGTCATTGCATTATCTTGACATCTGAGGGAGCTGAGTGCCTAATGACACAGTCCCAATTAACATTTATGACTGCAACAGGCCTGCTCTCACTTCTTAGGCAGCTTTGACAACTGTCTGGTGAGCTGTTTACAAAGTGAGCAGCATGATTATGTGAGTTACAATGCCTCTCGTGTGTTCTGCTGAAAACTCTGACTTGCCTTTTCATTGGGATTCTAATGCATGCGGTAAATGATTTATCAGACGACATGACTGAGGTTGTCTTTGTTCTATTTTGCACCGGCTTCTTTGTCACGTACAGTAAGTATATTTTGAGACAGTGTAAAAGCTAGATCTGTGTTTTTTTTCTCCAAGTTTTAAAAGTGATTTTATTTTATTTTCGGTAAGGGAAAAATTGAAGTGGAAAAATGAAGAATTACTCGTGATACTAAAATACTAGTGACAGAAGGCTAACAGTCAGTCCAGGTCCAATGTAATGATTTTTGTCATTTAAAATTGAAAATGTTCACATCACTAGTTTACAACTCTTAATTAGCAGGTATTGATAATCTAGACCTGTGGCTTATAACAAGTACTACCTCCATAAATACTAAAGCCGCTGCCACAAAGAGCAGAAACCACATGGATTACATCATCTTATAAATCATTAACTCTATGCATCAAACTGAGCTAACTATTCAAACAACCCCCTGAAAGCTCTGTTAATTCTTTTGGCCTGACAGAAATGTGTACATTTTAAGCAAATTTGAGCAAAAGATGTACAAACTCCAGACTTTACTCATCCAGACTGTACCTTTTCCTCACATGAAACTTTCATTTACAGCAAACTGAATTCTCGCGGTATTTGGGCGTTCACAAACACACGAGAATCCGTCTTGTCACGGTCCCGTCTCAACTGTTCCGGACTGAACCAAAAACGGTTCGGGCCAATCACGTTGCGGTATTATAGTTTAAGGCGGGGCATACAAAAGCAAGAGCTAAACTTCACCCAGTAACTGGAATTAATCATATTTCTGAATTTTTCTGAATTTATTGATATTTATCGGTGCTCTTATGGTACACACAGTGGAGAAAACAGTAACAATAACCATTCTGATAATGCATCATAACTGGGAACTTAATATGTCCATGACAAACCTAAATTCTTATCAAGAGAAGAACGAATAACACAAACAAGCATCCAGTTATCAAGTCACGTACTTAAGTTAATTTTCAACCTCCTTTTATCATGAGATATTTTATTTTGGTCAAAATGTATCTGTACAGCAAGTTTCTAATTGGTGTATTTTAATACCATAAGTGCATGAATGTTAGTTTTAGAATTTAATGTAGGAATATTATATTATAAAAAGTTGTTAAAACAGGTCAATATTTGGGAAATAAGGTCCATTTGGATAGCTGATGATAACAGTTACACTAAGCTGATTCTCATAACAATATTTTGACTCTTGCAATGTTGCTAAATTAGCCAACAAAGATGCTCCTGCACTTATTTACAACATCTTTGGGGTTTCATGTTCTCCATCAAGACTATACAAGTGTTTAAAATCAGGTGTTCAATAAGCTTTTTAAATGTTCACAAATTGTGAGCTCCCCATAAAGTGCCAGAAAATGTTTCTGAGAACTTTGTCCTCGAGCCATTTCCCCCTTGGTGTCTGAAAATGCAACACTGTGTCTTACTAGGGTTTTAAAAAATAAGGAAACCCCACCTGTTACAGCTCGAAATTGGCACTCTGGCTGTTTTGGTCCAAATTATTTGTTCACACCGCCACAAGCACTGATGCCATTACGACTCTAGCACAGAAAAAAACGTTGCTACCTGAGCACCAACGTTTTGCTGGGCCAGAGAGCCACTAAGCTAGAGGCGCATATGGAAACCAACTACCAATCAATTAACTCCTGAGCACATTCAATTAAGTTAATCTGCCTTATTTAAGACAAAAACACTGAGTATTAAAACATTAAAAGTCTGATGGGTATTGGAATGGCATGATATCTCACTGTCTCTTCTCGTTGATTTACTACATTGACAGTCAGTCATGTAATAAAAATGGCTAATTATGTGCACTATGTCAGACCAGATATGAAATCGGACATTTTAAAACCATGCATAAACACTGTTGGCATTGGCTGCTTTCATAACGGTATATATATTTTTTTGTTTTTCTTTGACACACTACTGGTAAAATACCTTAAAACAGCATTCAGTCAGGACTGTAAGGAGCAGCATTTATAAAACACTTAAGGCTGTCTGGACATTTTTCTACAGGGTTACTGAGATAAATAATGTGATATTTGCAGCTCAACAGTTTACTTCTACTTTCATGACCAGGAGAAAGATCAAATATTTAATTGATGAGGCGTTTTAAGCAGCATAGCGATTTGGCTACAAGCTGGTTCTTTGGATGTGGGAAAACCACTGGCTCTAGCACAAGCCCTGATTTTAGCACAAAAACTGCTTAATTTAACAACGAATGCTTATGAATAGTTTGCAAAAAGATGACACAATAGAAAAATGTCCTTTTTCTCATGCATACTGTATCAGGAAGTGGATTAGGGAAAATTGATTTAGACATCCTTAATTAAGCACAGTGTGTTGTTGGCTCTGATACACTCAAAACCAACAACTGAACCATTTTAGGGTAACTTTAAAATTAACAATGGCTCCTCGTGTGACCTTTACTGACAATACAATACTAATTGCTACAAGACATTTCCAAGCACTCTGTCCCGGCATCATTGTTATCACTATACTGTACGTGTTCTTAGCTAACTGGTTGACCTTTCCTTTTTACACGCTTTTCGTAATGCGCTGATTATATAGTTCGCTATTTAATGATATGCAGGCAATAAACATGTCCTTTGGTATAAAACCAAGGCATGCAGTAGTATACTAAATAAGCTGCCACACATTAGAGGGGCATAAAGTCATTTTACAGGAAACTAGGTGACATATTTAAGTAATTTAAACCTCTTTGGAGCCTTCAAGTTGAATCTTCTCTTTAATATAGTTTCTCTCGCATCTTTTTATGCATAATTTCATGTTTTATTTATTGACATTCTTTCTCATGCTTTTGTGGTGATAGTTTTATGCTTCTATGCATGTTATATTTTATTTATGCTAAGATGTTTTTGTTGTGAATCTCTACAAAGCAATGGGCCAATAAAGGTTAAATGGCACAAGGAACATTTTCCATAACGGTGCCCATGACATCTTTGAATGGCGACTAAGAAAACAGCATATTATATTGAAATATTGATAAAGGCATGAAATAAAAATAAATTGCTTGAAGCTTAAAAAAGACAAAAAGATTATTGCAGTTAAAAAGGAGCGTATTACTGCATTTAATCATATGTAAAACGTGCACGTATGTAGGACGTCATGTGTGACTTTAAAATATTGTTTGTTTAAACAATTTCCTTTTTTCCCTCTGGCTTTCTCTCTGCTGTGATTCTTTTCCTCTCTAACTTAAATATGATGATAAAATCAGTTATTTACAATCAAAATGATTGTATTCATGACGTTTAGCAAAACTAATTCTTGATACAACACACTTAAACTATAAAACATGTTTATTTAAGTGTGTAAAGGAGCTCAATATATTTTTCTTTGCCCACCTGTTTTCAACGGTATTGATTGAACCAGAAAAGTGTGTAAACCTGCAGAGAAGTGGGACGACCTTGTACTCTGGACCTGATTGACAAAGTGGAGACTGATGCACCTGCATCGCAATGCAGCCTGTTTGAGCTGTCAGCCTGTCAAGCTAAAAAGCGTTAAAGACAAAGTGAAGCAGGAGTCAGAGAATCTTTAGCTGGCGAGGGAGGACTCGGCACGCCTCGGCCTGCCAACATTCACTAACCCACATCTGAATTCACAATATGGCCCCATAGTTCCTCTGACCAACAAGTTCATTTGGGCTGGTGTGAGAGCAGAGCTTTTACTTTAACTTTGTGATATATGACCAGATATATCACATGATCCCAAAAGGAAATCAGATAATTAATTTCAAAGTAGCTGAAAATTTAGCATGAACAAAAATTCCGTATATTAGCATTTGACATCATCTCGGTGCTGTAAGAGCAACGGTTTAACTTTTGAAACATGGTGTGAATTACAGGGGGGTTTGATCCCCTAAAAATAGGTAAAAGTGTGGTAAAAGTTAAAATGTAGTAACATTTTCTTGTACTGAGCCCATAATTCAGGTGTTGGAAGAACGTGTGGAATGTTTTTTTTTTTTTATTAGCTTTCCCCTAAAGTGAACTATACCAATCTGCTGGGTGTTACTTTAACCTCCCACCGCTGCCAATCAAGCATGCCAGAAATGACCTCAGTGTCCTTCAGAAATCAACTGATCCAAAGTGAACATGACAACGATCCACTAAAAACTGCATTGTTTGTCTTCCATCTCTGTTTACACATACATGACGGTGTTAGTCGAAAAAGTTACAAACTGTGTCAGTTCCCCACCACGCCACTAGAAGGCGGTATTTTTTAACCCAACAACATGCATCCAAACAATCCCTTCCTAAGAAAGGCACCACCACTAAACAAACTTTCAGAAAGGCAGGGAACTTTTTTTTATCTCAATATGCCATATTATATACTTCCTTTTTTGCCTTTACGATAAGTTCTCTTTCTGTTGCATTAGAACTTTAGTGTGTTACCATGTCTATGTGTTTATACCACTGTCACGTCCGAACCTCCATATTGTGGGACGATGAAAGTGTTTCTTATCTTTTCTTAAATGATTATTTAGATATGCAACAGAGTTTGACTGTTGTTTCAGGTGGCTTCGAATTATAAACCAACTAGTATCCGTTATGCTGTTCACATACGCATAAATTTCTACTGATTGCAGTCATGCTGTGTATGTGCCAGGGCTTCCCCATGCAGACAGTTTTTTTTTTTTTGTTTTTTTTTTTTTTGTCCTGTGTACATAACAACGGAGACTGGGATGTTTTGGAGTCCTGTGCAATCTGGAACCGCTGTCAGAGCAAAGGCGTGACGCTGTGGTGTACACAAACAGTAGAAAGGCAGCAAGACTTTTAGGTTTAACAAAAAAAAAAGACATATCCATGTGCACTGGGCCACATAAATGTTAAAATGAATTCACTTGTAAGTTTTGTCTTCACCGTTTCTTAAATGTATTAAAGTTTTAAGTGTGATTGCTTAACTTTCTAAGATAGAAGCTGAACAGTTGTTGAGCAATATTTCCTCTGTAAATCTGCCAAGGAGAACCGCTGCCAAATCTAAAATGAATTAATCAATGTTTTGTTTTTTTAAATGCTCCCAAATGTCTATTTACTCCAGACAAGGCCCATTCTTATTTATATTTTGATCCCTTAGATGATGTTAATTCTGTAGAAAATGGGAGCTTCTGATTTATGTTTCTGTTTGTAATAAATTACATAATCTTCACACTTTATAAAACACCTGAAACACTTGTATTGTACCATGGTTTGAAATTATCTGTTACCATGTCTGTTATCTTACTAAATGCATCTTAAGAAACAAAAGAAAAAGGTGTTGTTGTTTTTTTTGCCCCATACTTATTTTCCAGGACCATTGGACTGTTCATTTTCTGCTATGGAGGAACAAAGTTTCTCTAAATGCTGTTTGGATTGAAGCATCTCCCTCTTTGTCATTATGTGCTTTATTTTCTTTTTTGTTTTGAACTGTTCTTGTTAAACTGCAGAGGTTTATTTTCTTGCAGTTTGCTTCAAAATAGTTTGCATGTAATGTCTGTCTACAAATACTAATATAGGAATATAACAGAAATATCCTTTATTGTCGTACAGTGGAGAAAGTCAGGTTATATGTAGTTTTTGCTTTATAAACTGCTTCACTAGATACGATTCATTGCAATATATACAGATGGCATTTATATAGAGTTTTTTTTTTTTTTTTTCGCCAACATCATTGAATTTCAAAAGTCCCGGATACACAACCAAGTAGGAGACGCTTATAGTGAACAGTAAAGACGTTTTAGATGGACTACTGACAATATTCAGGATATTCTAAATATGTTTTTGGTGGGGAAAAATGACAAAAATGCACAAAGACAGTTTAGACCAAAGGATGAAGGTGCAGAAATCTGAAAAACTATATTTGATCTGGAATCAAGATCCTTCTTAAGGGAACTTTCAGAATGAACTTTCAGAACCCCCAGTCGGTCGAGGCAGATGACCGTTCATACTGAGCCCGGTTCTGCCGGAGGTTTTCCTTCCCGTTAATGGGGAGTTTTTCTTCCCATTGTCGCTTCATGCTTGCTCAGTATGAGGGATTGCAGCAAAGCCATGTACAATGCAGACGACTCTCCCTGTGGCTCTACGCTTCCCCAGGAGTGAATGCTGCTTGTCAGGACTTTGATGCAATCAACTGGTTTCCTTATATAGGACATTTTTGACCAATCTGTATAATCTGACCCAATCTGTATAATATGATTGAACTTGACTTTGTAAGGTGCCTTGAGATGACATGTTTCATGATTTGGTGCTATATAAATAAAATTGAATTTAATTGAACTTTGATTATGGGCTCAAAGCTTCTCTCCAGTCTTATTTATCCAGTTAAACATATCAACTATCCAGAAGATCCACACATTTACATGTGAAAGATATACACATTAAATTCTTTTAAACCTAAAAGAATATCAATAGCATTAACCTGTTGTGAAATACACTGAACACACGAGGATATTGTTCAAAGTCTTCTTCTTGGAGCGTTTATGTTGCCATGGACTTTGCCAACAGCTTGTGGCGTTGCTACTCTATACTATTTTAATTCTCTGTAGTTTATAAAAAACAGTTTTTCACCGTCAAAGTGGCTTGAGCTACATTATAGCAGTATTTTACCATTGTAGCTCTGTGATATGTTGTGAGAAGGATTTGAGCAGGTTATAGGAGTGCTTGTTAGTTTACATTACAATATGTCACATGTAGCCATGTCCAGTTTGATGCCGTCACGTCAGCAAATTCTGCACAAAATAATGTATAAATAAGCTGAACAAACCATGAGTCATAGTATAATTTTTAACCTGGGTTAAAAGTCTTGTAGGCACCATTTTTCAGCAACTGTAAAACCTTTCTATACATTGATATTAGTAATTAATCCATAATAATCACGTGCGGTGCTGTATGAGAATCGAAATGTACTTCCTCTGTTGCACACTTGTATAATCAATGCTAGTAATGATGTGTAGCGTCACCTTCGGATTGGAAAAACAAACAAACAAGTGGACATTAAAAATTGTATTAAACATATCTGTACCGGCAGACGCTGTGGGTACAGAAGAGGGGGGGGAAAAAACAGTGGGAAATTGTTTTGTCTCCCAACCTTTGAGATGTTTCGTATGATCAGACGTCGTGTCTGCTTCGCTTTGTTTGTGAGAAGGCTGTCAGAGAAGGCCATCAGAGAGTGTGAACACAGGGGAGGCGGGCGCCTCACACAGTGATTCTATCCCACAGTCTGTTTGTGTTCCACTGATACGGCTCAGTCTCTGGACTCTGTCAGGAGTCGTGTTCCTGTCAAGTCAAATAACAGCATTTCTCGCTCTGACACAGCGAGGACGGCTCAACAGAAGGCAAAAAGGGGTCAAAAAAAAAAAAAAAAAAAGAAATAGAAAGAAGAGCTTGTACGATGCACCAAACCTAAGCATATGCCCAGAGCAGAATGCAAATAGAAACCCTACAAGCTCAACAGCTCACAGGCAAGCCCAGGCTCAGACCATGTAAAAAAAAAAAAAATGGCCACTTTCTTTTCTGGCTGGCATTTCTTCTAAATGTCAAATCATTCACCTGGAAAGAGCTCCCACAGACCTTCAGGGATTGTCTTTGAGAATGTCAGACTAAACAACGTCTATGTGCGACGCTTTCAGATGGAGTACAGTATCCACAGACTTCTTCTGGTTGAGCCCGAGGGAAGGCGAGACATCCAGGTCTCGGACGACTCGGTCACACCGCACTCGGCAAGCGTGCGAGTCATCTCCGGCTATGGCTTGTGCTGTAAACAACGAAGTGATGTCCATCCTGTGGGAGCGTTGCCTGACCCTGTTTCCTGTGCATTATCAAATAGTACTGTATGCCATCTTACTGCAGCCATTTCTACAACCGTTCCCCCCCCAGGGAAGCTCAAATAAGGGGACGGGAGTGTGTTTTCTTCCGGGAAAAAAGGCAGACTTCCACCAAATGTCATCAAACAAGCCGGTGGTATTTACTACCATTATCTGGGCTTTGTCTCAAGTTTACTTTAAAAGGACAGCACGGACAGAGTCAATTAATTAAACGGGCGAACCACATAAAAGGTAACTGTTGTTTATACGACTTGGGACTATTAAACAAACACTGAGTGAACTCGGTTACACCTGAGGCATAAACAGGTCCTTGACTTGCAGAAGGAGAGCAGACAGTTCGCCATAACAGCGGCAGTGATTGTTGGAAGACTTATTAACGTCGGCCCCAGCTCTCTTCCACCAGACGTCGGAGATTACGCGCCAGTGTCTCGCGGAGAGAGCGATGTTTTCCGTTTGATTCCATCCACAGTAACCAAGGTCGGAGCGAGAGTTAATCTGATTAGTGTGTACACAGAGCTAAGCTTTGTGTCAAGTCATCTGCCTTGTGGGCAGCAGCTCTAATTTAGCGTCGATGTCACACATGCTCTATTGTTCCACTGGAGATGCGAGAAGCAGAACTGTTTCACACTGTTGGGCAATTTCTGCAGCGCCTGGGAAAATTTCAACTAAGTGTTTTTTTTTTTGTTTTTGTTTTTTTCCTCACTCCTATTTTAAATGTCCACGGAACAAAGTTTTTATTTTTAAATTAACGATCATCTAAGCAGCAACACTTACATCTGATATAGAAAGTGTGCATACCCCAGTTACACGCCAGGTTTTGTTCATAAGAGATCAAGCAGTATGGTTTCAGATTTTTTTTTTTTTTTACACCCTTACTCTGTGGTCTATATCCTGCATTACTGAAACAAAAAACAAGCAAGTCTGTTGGGTGAAAAAAATTTAAAAAAGCAACCTCCAATAACCTGGTTTTGTAAATCTGCAAACCCTTAAAATAATAATAAAAATAAAACACATTTTCATCGAGTGCGTGCATTCACACAAAGCGATTTATTAAAGATAATCTGATTCAATGTTAATAAAGTCTAGGTGTCCTAGGAGGATGATATATATAAGTGAAAGTGGGACTTTTTAAAGCATATCGTACCCCTCTGTAGACTTAGACAACTTTATTGTCATTTTGTATGTACAGAGTGCATATAAAATGAAATTTTGTTGCAAACAGCGTACATCAGTTTAATGGGATTGCAGGTGGAATATCAATATAAAGTGCAGCAGTGATCAGAATGTAACAGTGCAGGAGAAAAAACAGTGTTCAAGAACAGTATACGGAAGAATGTTCAGCCATTGTTTATGTGCAAAAAGGCACCACTTGTGGATGGACTAGAGTAAATCAGCTATTTGCTGGTTTCAATGTCTCCGCTTTCTATGCTGTATTACGCAACCTTATGTACAGCTGCATGTGTACGTAGATTAGCTACTTCCACAAATGACACTATCTTAGCGTGTCATTTGTGACACGTTAAGATAGTGTCCTAAAGATCTCTGGAGTCCTAATAGATTTTATGATTTTATTATCATAAAATCAGGCTGATAACTAGCACAGCAATAACTCCACTGAGGTTAAAAGTTTCATTTCCTGAGATTTACCATTTGACATTATGACACTTTGATAAAAGATTTACAAATTTAATTCTTTTAATCCTGTTTGCCAGCATTGCATTGGATAGCAGGTCAAATGTTGTTGTATTTTACTGCAGCTGCTAATTGTGGTACCTGTAATTCATTTATGAAGATCGTAGAGACTTTCTATACAGTAGTAGGTCAAGGGCTACTAAGACGATGTTTCAATTCTCATTTGTCTCTCCAGGCAAAAAAAACCAACACAAACTATTTAAAAAAAGGCAGACGTGTCTATGCTGCATATTTAATTCAGTGTTTCTGAATTGTATGGTTTTCGTTGCTACTTTCACCATCCCTGTTTCCGAGTCCTTGCATTATTTGTCAATGATACTTATCTCAATAAATTCCTACATTCCTACAGAACTTCATGACAGTTTATCCAAAAAAACATTGAGACTCTAAAGCTGAAAGAAACAACAACAACATCCAGGCAGAAGAAGAGAATCCCTGTGATGTGAACACAGTGGTGGATTACTCACATCCAGAACTCGGTGCCTTCATTTGATGATCATTTCTGTTTATCAGCTTCTGCCAGGCGGCTGATTACAATGGCAATGCCTCCAGAAAGACAGTTTTACTATTACTGCCTTTTCAAAAGAAATCAATACAGCAATTCATTGGCTCGCGCTTAAATGTGAATTGATTAATATCCGGATAATGCTAATGCATCATCAATAATGTCAGCTGGTCTGTGTTACATCATCAAAACTGGAGGTAGACCCAAGGGTACGCGCATCAAGATGTGCTGTTTGGTGAATCTTGTCCCCCGCTGGCTCATTTTTCTTTCTTAATGACTTTGGTTTAACTTTTTGTATCTGCAGTCATGTCTTGCTTCCGAGATCAGCCCTAAGCTTCTGTCAAAACGAAACAAGAAGTGGCCCAAGACTTTGTTTGTTCAGCTTTCGTCGCCTGAAACACCGAGCTCTCTTCCTGTGGGCTAATTGCTTGTTAGCGCCCCTGGCCAGCAAGAAGCAAAAGTCACACAGGGCTACTTCAAAAACACCCACACATGCAGCATCTGCAGCCGCTCGCTGAGGTATTAAGGCGTTCTGTCGTGTTTGTGCCATTTAGGTTACAACCGGTTGCCGTTTCGGTTGCTAGGATTTAAACCAAAAGATTAGACAGGAAAGAAGAAATCCCCATCTCAACTCCTTTTGTCATTTCTATTTTTATTTTTGTTCTAATTAAGAAAACTCTTGTTGAAATGTTAAAAAAAAGAAAAGCATTTTTGTGAATGCATCCCAGGTGAGTTTACATGTTGATGAAACTGTTATCTTTTTTTTTTTTTTTACGTCCTAAAATGTTCTGTCATAGAGATATTTGGCCCTCTGGCGATTTGCAATAGCATCTCCCTGTCAAGCACAGGTGACAGCAGATTGGTGTGGTGAAATCGGGACGCTTCGTGGAACAAATGATCACGGCCCAGCCAAACACTTGAAGCGGCCGTCTGGATTTTTCTGGCACTCGGGCTCCGAGTAATTGGGACCTGGGAACGGTGGCCCAAAGTTAATGCTGGATGAGCGGTAAGACTGAGGAACACCTGAGGCTTTTGGAGCGTGCATCACATTTGGAGGAACCTCCAGAGATCTTTAGGACATTGCTATGAATCCTGTCTCGGCCGCCGCTATAATTGAACCGCTGTATGCAGAGGAAGAAAAATGCTGCAGCGAAAGGACGGTCCAGTACGGCAAAGTTGCTCTGCCAAGGACGAGCTGCATCAATTTTGATTAAAAAGAAAACCTGCTCTGTGATGGGACTAATGAGGCAAATCAGATTATAGTGTTTTAAACTCTGGGACATATTTAAGGTATTTTCTGTAAGGCACTGTAAAAATGCTATCTATCCATGTTCTGCTATTTAATTTAACTGCACAGACTATCATTAACATGAATGCTCCTTTAAACCATTGCCAGGTCTGCAATTTTTGACACACACTCACACGCACACACACACACACACACACACACACACACACACACACACACACACACAAACAGATGTTATGTCTGTATCATAATAAATCGTACAATAAAAATAGTTGTTGTCTATATTTTCAAGAAGCTACACTGTAATCTATCTGTAGTGTAAATAACTATATATAAATACTGCAACCCTGCATTGTTTATATATATATATATATATATATATATATATATATATATATAGATAGATAGATAGATAGATAGATAGATAGATAGATAAGAAATATAAACAGTTTGAATGAGTTGTTTGTACAAGCATTAATAGATAATTAAACTGTTTAAATTCCATTTTAGATTCTAAACCTCACATTTATAAACATTTGAGTGTAAAACACACCATTTTATTTTTATTTTACTGTCTTCTTGTTTTATTACAGCTGTTTTATGATATTATCATTGCGTGTTATCATTTATTGTTCATTTTATACTTTCTGACGCACATTTATTAACAAATGTTTTTCTTATGTTGGACAAAAATAAACTGTAATTTGACTTTTATGGAGAATGACGTGTGAACAGATGGGGAAATTGCGGTTATTATCTCCGTCTTTCAGGCTAGTTATATAAAGCTGCTGATGTAAACGCCGTTTCTAACCGATGCATCATGTCAATGGATTAAATGCTTGTAATGATCCCAAAGAAAATGACGAGGCAGTTAATCTCAGCTCTGTACAGGACTTAAAACAATCTAGTCACACTGAACCTTACACAAACACAAACCCCTACAAAGTTTCAGCAGAGTGAGAGGCTGCCACCATTGAAACAATCCCAATATGTGGAAAATTAGCAGTGATGCAAAGGTAGATGGACTTGGCAGGGAACAATGGCGGAGCATCTGCATTATAAAACAGCCCTGAGTGAGACTTGTTCAGTTGTCTAGTGTTTTTCTGCCTATATTTGCTTGTGGTTTCAGCTGGTCCCTTGCAAAAATATTAATTTTCATTAGAATTTAAAAATGTTTGTGAAGTTCCTTCATCAATCTTTCTTGTGTTTTGGGGATTTTACGTGATAGCCTGATGCTTCCTTCAGCCAAAACGCAAAAGAGCCTCCTTTCCCTGAAATTTCCTAAAGTTGCTAATCTTAAATCTTCCCACAATTTCGCCTCAAAAAGTGGATTGTTTAAGAAACTAACCAACTAACCTGTATGGCCTTCACAGATTAAATTGGACACAGGTAAAATCCGTTTAAATGGGGTCGGATGCAGATGCACGACACAGTGCAGCCTATTGTTGATCTATCACATAAAATCCAAAAAAAAATGCTACGATTTGTTTAGGCATAAAGCAACAAACTGTGAAAAAGTTCTGGGTATGTGAATACATTTGCGTGTCACTGAAAAACCCCTACTGTTTGAAAAGTCTGAGTTCCAATGTGAATAAAAGCACAATCGGATTCCTATCAGAGGCAAGCACGTGCAAAGTGTTTGATCTTCTTCAAGAAGCTTGTGTGATCATGACTTGTCACCCAGGAAACCCAGCGGAGAACAAAACCTTGATAATTTGCCAGGTTAGCTTTCCTGTCATGCCTTCCTTCAAGAGCTCCAGAATGAGCTGGTTTGCTGTTTCAGAGTTATTTCCAAACTAAATCTGTCTAGTTTGGTGACTCATGAAATTTCTCTTAAGCATAAGTTAAGTAGGTACATTTCTCTAACAACATCTACACATCTTTACTGCATTTCCACCAAACAGCAAGTAGTTTTTCTGTCTTATTTTCCGCTGATCTATGGCAGCAAAGAGGATTTTTACCGAGAACGAAACCCAAACTCTCAAACTGTTTGACTTGCAAATCCTGCTGCATTATCTAACAGTCAATTATTGTTGACTGTAGAAATCCAGTCTCATAAACCCGAAGAAACATTTAACATATATGAAACATAATGAGAGCCATTATCCACAAAGAGAAAAACAAATGGATCAGCTTGTCCTTCCAGCTGAAGCGACCCAGACTATTATATATACTGTATAAATAAAATGGTCTGGGCCGCTCAGCTGTAAAGCCACTAAACCATTCTAATTGCTGATGTGTACGGAGCATATTAAGGACAATAATTTTAAATTGTATTTGAGTGACAAGTTCCTTCTTTTTCACTAGGATTATCAAACTCGTCTTCAACACATCGCTTCTGGTGGCTAAAAACCCAACATGTGAGGGGATATGAGGTATGAGTTATATGAAATATGAGTATATATGGCAGTCCAAAGATCAATTAATGATATTATAGCTGGCAAAATCTGTGTTTTGTGTAGCCTCGCATGAACAAAAATTATACTGAAACTGATTTAATCTACAAATGGTGACAAAAATGAAAGAAAAGAATGTACCAAAAGATGTGAAACTTCCACTGATGACACATGCCTAATCACAATGATTCATAAATGTGAGCGTGGGCTTGATGGAACGGTTCTCAGACCTCTGACGCAACTGAATCAGGAAGAAGAGATATCATAGTTTAAAAGGAGTATTATTGTGGAATATACTATAGAGGCTAAGTATTATTATTGAATCTGGATCCACAAGTTGGACAGAATCACAACTTACCAACGTACTAGGTGCATTAATAAAGTCTCTTTTTTTTGCATGCATTTACTGAAACATTGAAGGCTAAAAAAGATAATTTTGTTTACTATTTATTTCTGGTGTTCTGTGTGGAATCGAAATCTGCAAACGTGGGGTTGAATTAATGAGAAAGTATTGATCTACAAGGTCTGAATTGTGAATTGGGCCGGAACCAAGAGTGTCGGTTTAATCACACAGCCAGTTCCTTACCTGGAATTTGATTCAGAGATTGATGCTAAATTGTATCTTAAGCACCATTCTGCAAATGTTTGTTTTTGTTTTCATTTATATCTTGTATTTAAAAACTATTCAAGTGTTTTCAGAACTCTTCTGATGAGCTTGAAAAACGAGTACACCAGAACCACAAACTTCAGCAGATGCAGAACTGTTTTCAAAGAAAAGATTTTATGAGCAATCATAGCATCACTGAAACCGTTCGTACGTTAATGAAATATGCTGACTGGGTGCTTTAAGTACTTCTTATTCATCCAATCCCAAGTCTTTTGTTACAAATGCAATTACTTGGGTTTGTTTCATCTAACGCTCTCTGTCTGCAAGATAATGACCTTAAGCAGGAATCGCCCTCCTCCCATCTTTTCCAATCAATGGCACTTCATGCAGTGGTTTAGCGGCGCCTCACATTGTACAGCTTTGCAGTCTTTCAGCATCTGATAAGGAGGGTGACAAAAGGGTATAGTGGCCACTTGTCCTTCCAGCTGAAAATACAGCATCAGCATATGGAAACCTCAATGCTTTGAAGAGAGGAGACTGTCATTTGCATATTTAGGCCGCGGCTCCTTTTCAGTTCTGATCTGAAGTTTGCATAAAGTCTTTATTGGCATTAATCCTATTAATTTGGGAACTGAAATTAGGTATTTGCCCTAATATGCAATGATGACAGCAAACAACTTAATTGGATTTTAAAAGCAAGAATCAAACACACGAGAATAAGTTCATTGTGAACATAAGACAAATATAAAAATACCCGAGCAAATATAAAAATGAGGTTTGTAGATGATGATTTATTTTATTACATTTTCAACACCAGGTCTAACAACTGCCAGACCAGTAAAGTTAAGAAACATGAAGTATGCTTAAAGATCTCTAAAAGCAACACATCTATAAAAAGTTAAAAAAATGTCATGGAAACCAAGTCATTTGGCATCTATCTGTCTAAAAAAGCTATGAAGCCATCTTCCAGAATTCGACACTCCAGTGAAACACAATGAGAGTCGTTACCACAATAGAAAAACAAATGGAACAGTGATGAACCATCCCAAGAGTGACTGGGATTCCGAAATGACTCCAGGGAAGCATCAACAACTCATCCAGAAGGTCATAAAGGAATCCAGAACATTTAAAGCACCGCAGGCTCCATTTGCCTCAGTTGAATTCAGTCTTCATGATTCAACAATGAGAAATTGGCTCAGCAAAAATGGCATCCATGGGAGAGATCCAAGAATAAAACAACTCCTGACCAAAAAAGAAAGAAAACAAAAACTACAGAAAAAAAATTCAAAGGTATGTCTCACATTTGCTAGAAAACATCTTGATTTTGTGCGAGTATTTTGTGGTTAGATGAGGCACAGGTGGTACTTTTGGAACATGTGTGCCTTGTTACCTCTGGTGCAAAGCTACAACAGCAATTATGAAAAAGAGCATAATGAAAGCAATCAAATAACGGTGATACTGTTCTGCTCTGGGGCTGCTATGCTTTTCAGGACCTGCGTGACTAGGTGTAATAGATGGAACCATTAATTTGGCTTTTATTAGAAGAAAATGTTGAGGAAAAATATCCAGCCGTCAATTCATGACCTTAAGGTCAAGCGCACTTCCGCAGGTTATGCAGCAGGATAATGCTCAGAAGCACCCCAGTTATGGAGATGTAGCCTGACTTTAAACATGTTCTTAGTTGAAAACCTGCAATATGGCAATGTTAAAACCATTCTTTAATGACGAGGGGTTGAAAATCCCTCAAATTTAGGGGGCAGTTCCTTTTTCCAGAGAGTCAGGTAGATTTGCAGCTTTATTTCCTTAATAAATGAAATCATCATTTGAGTATGTAGTATTTAATTGAGTTATCTTTATTCGACATTAAGTTTTGTTTAAGGATTTGAAATATTTCATTGTGACATGTACAAAAGAACTGTGTAAGGGGTAATTACTTTTTCATAGCACACTAAATATGCTCAAATATACAGGCTCAAATACGCACAACATCGCAAATGATATTTGATGAAATAGCAACGTGCACAAACTTTATGTGGCACTAAAAAAGCTTTTCTCATAAGGTATTTGACTCCTATACTTGGCAAAGTCTAATTGTTTCCTTCTTTCCATTCAACATACAGTTGTAACCAGACATTTACATGCACTATATAAAAGTACATGCTTTTTTTCCTAACTTTGAGACATGAAATTTGAATAACCTTTTCTTATTTTAGGTCTGTCAGGATTACCAAAAATATTTCTATTTGCTAAATGCCAGGATAATGAGAAAATGATTATTTTTGGGATGATTTCTCACTTTCATCATATTCAGAAGTTTACATACGCAAAGATTGGTATACCTTTAAACAATCTGGAAACACTCAGACGATGATGTCATGTATTTTGGGTGCTTGTGATATTTATGTATTTACAATTTGAGTCAATTTGAGACACACCTGTGGATGTTGTAAAGGCACACATAAAACATTCTGCCTCTTTGTGTAACATAATGGGAAAGTCAAAAGAAATCAGCCAAGATATCAGGAAGGGAATTGTGGATTTGCACAACTCTGGTTCCTTGGGTGCAATTTTTAAATGCCACGTTCATCTGTTCAAACAATTGTATGCAACCACCGTTTAACCACCATGGAACTGTCCAGTAGGGATGGGTACTGAATTTGGTACTTTTATAAGTACCAACCAAATCCCATTGGTACTACTGAGCCCCTTCCTGCTCATCCAAACACTGTGTAACAGGCAGCTGCCTCATCCTGAACCCCCCAACCCCCCCCCCCCCCCCCCCCCCCACACACACACACACACACACACACACACCCACCCGCAGTCAGAGCAAAGACAGCGGAGAGGAGAGCATCCATTGCCGTTTCCACATTGGAAATGTATCCCAATGAGATGAAAGGCAACTTTGCCAGGAAGAAGCCATTACTCCAAAAGAAACACATAAAAGCCAGAATACAGTTTACAGATGTACACAGGGACAAGTCCTTCATTAAATTCTGAGAAAGAAGGGGGGGGGGGGGTCTTACAAGCACGAGAACAGCATCCCAACTGTGGAATACGGGGGTGGCAGCATCATGCTGTGGGGTTGTTTTGCTGCTGGAGGGACTGGTGCACTTCACAAAATAGATCGCTCTCGTTATTCTGGCATTTAGAAAACAGAAATTATTTAGGTAATCCTAACAGACATGACAAAGGAAAGGTTTATTCAGAGTTCATGTCTGACAGTTAGAAAAAAATATGCATCTTTTCATATAGTGTCTGTAAACTTCTGGTATAAATTTTAAAGACAGTTTTGTTACGTATTCTAGGTCACTGTCCTGTTTGAAAACGAATGTGTTCAAGCTTCCACAGTCTGACCCATATTTCAACAAAAAATGAAACCGGTGAGAAACAGCCAAAGGCCGAATATATTTTAACACCAGGACCATTGAACATAGTGAAGCATGTTTAACATCAGCCTAGACTGAGACGGTCCAGACCAAGAGAAAAGTCCCTGCTCAAAAAAATATATATTTAAGCTGAAATTTGCAGCTGCCCACATGCACAAGCACATAGACAGTCAGACAAGATAAAGACTGAGTTATTTGGATACCACGACAAGAGTGTTTGACTACTTCACACCTGTAGACACTGATCCACGCAAAGCCGGTCCGTTGTGAAGAGAGAGTTGAGTCAAAAGGCAAAACTCTCGATTAACCCGTCAATCTACGTTCCTACCCTCATCTATAGTCAGCTTTGGGTAATGACCAAAAAAACGAGATCCCGGATACAAGCGGCTGAAATTAGTTTTCTCCGTAGTGTGTCTGGGCTCTCCCTTAGAGATAGGGTGAGGAGCTCAGTCATCCGGGGAGGACTCAGAGTAGAGCTGCTGCTCCTCCACGTCGAGAGGAGCCAGTTGAGGTGGCTCGGGCATCTGGTCAGGATGCCTCCTGGACGCCTCCCTGGTGAGGTGTTCCGGGCACGTCCCACCGAGAGGAGGCCCAGGGGAAGACCCAGGACACGCTGGAGGGACTATGTCTCCCGGCTGGCCTGGGAACGCCTTGGGATTCCTCCTGAGGAGCTGGCCCAAGTGGCTGGGGAGAGGGACGTCTGGGCCTCCCTACTGAAGCTGCTACCCCCGCGACCCGACCCCGGATAAGCTTAAGACGATGGATGGATGGATGGATGGATGGATGGATGGATGCACACTGAACCAACTGTCAAGCATGGTGGAGGCAGCATCATTCTGTGGGGCTGTTTTGCTGCCAGTGGTGCCTATTAATTGCACAACGTGGGTGGAATAATGAACGGGAAAGGTCCAGTTGCAAATCCATCAATTTTACTGGGACACCAACAATGATCACGGACACATGTTAAAACTTGTCCCATATAATGCTCATTTGAGGACTAGATTCTGTGACAGGAAACCAGTTTAAATGGACATTACTAACTCTACTAATAAGGGTGATGAAGTATCCAGCCAGACTTATGATGGAAGCTTGTTGATGGTTTCAAGAAGCTTATGGAGAAGGCACACCTTTTCCTGAACGTTTAGCCAAATATTAACTGGAACGTATGCGTACCTTTGAGCTTGTACATACTGTACCTGTAATATTGACCCAGTGAGGTGTTAAAAAAATCCCTGTTAAATTAAAACGTGTCTATCTAATTCTTGTTTCTCAAATTCATTTAAGTATTAATAAAAGATGTGTTATCAGCCCCCCCCCCCCCCCCACCACGACCACAGAGCTGCTCACATCCATCATTAAAATCTAAAAATCGTGACGAGTGTATGTAAACTTCTGAGTGGGACTGTAGCGTCACAGACATCTTTTTCCTGTCAGTGTTCCACATATATATATGGACGCCACGTTTACTGTTACGCAAACCCCTTCACAGAATCTCCTTTCATCTTTCCCCTTTGAATTTCTTTACAATATGCAAGGCATTCTTTGGCTTCTGCTAAATTAAACCATCAGTCAACACTCGGTTGGTGGTGAACGGACCTCCCATTTCATCCACATAAGGCAAAAATAAAAAAACGGCATTATGTAAAAAAAAAAAAATAAAGCATGGGTGTAATGATAGGAGAAGAAAGCAATTAGAGCAGGAGCTCCGTACTGAATAGAGAAGCCTGCTGTGGTTGAAAGCGTGATAATTAGACATTCCTTTCTATGAGTGCCAGATACAAAGATTTGCTAAGCACTGAGCACAACCGGGACGCTTGTGTCCATGGAAAAAATGTCTAAATTTAACTTTTGCAGAAGCAACCAGGTCTCGAACGCTGATTGCACGGCTGCCAAAAACACAGATTTAGAAATATGTGTTCGATGTGAATTCATGGTAAGTAGCAGCTTTGCCATAAGCCTTCCCCTTCTGTTTCTTTTCTTTCTGTTTAAGTGTGGCCAAGAAAGCAAGTCATTTGCCCTCTTTACACATTCAGCTGCTATTAAGCACAATGATAGTTGACTTCTTTGTGATTTCAAGCGATAAGGACGACAAGAAACTTGAATCATACCTGCCAATACATGTTCTGTCCACAGGGGGCAATGTGCACCACATTTAGGCTCTAATATTGTTTGGCTCATAGACGGACAAATAACTGTCACCTCGCTTTGATCTGTGATACCCAACATATTTATTCAGAATTGCTAGCCAAGCACAAGTTACTCAGAAAGTGTTATTTGCACTCACTGTATTCTTCAGATTAGACCATCTGTATAGAGATAACAGTTGGTAGTTGAGGTTTTGAATTAGGTCAAGCCATATAGTTAGTTGTCTTCAGAAAAGCTGAATAAGTTTTCAAAGTCTTCAACAACACAGACAAAAAAATTATAATAATCTAAATGCTTGACAGCCACCCAGCCTTCCAGCCTAATGCATCATTTTCAGCTTGGAAGACAGGATGATAACTAAAAATAGACAGCAACAAGTCCAGGACCCCTCCTGATAGTTGCACATTGCTGAAACCTGGGTCGGACTTTGACAACAGCTCAGGGCCAAGAGGTTTTGGGGACAGCAAATTAGTTAATGGTGTCAAAGCCCCCCACTAACCAAACCAAAACCAAGCAAAATTTTGTTAGACAGACCATTAAAAAAAAAGAAAAAATAGATGCTATTGCCTTTTGTCAAACTATGTAAACATGTGGTTTAAATGTGGAAAATGAAGAAAGATCCAAAGATGTCTACCAGAGTCTAAATGGGATTGAAAAGTGTTTGGAAATGATGTAATTTCCTGGCCAAACTATTCTCTCAAGGGGCGCCGCATGGTGTAGAGGTAGAGTATAACCTCCATATATGGAGGTTATTAGTTCTCGATTCCCGACCTTGGGCCTTTGCTGCATGTCTTTCCCTCTTCTCTCTGTCCGTTTCCTGTCTGAATACTGCAAATAAAGGCCACCGGTGCCAAAAACACTAAAATAAATTTTTACTTTCATTGTCTTTGTTTCAATGATAGACGCAATAGCTAGGTTTCCAAGCACAAAATTTCACAATCGTATTGAAATGTATTCGGATTAAAAAAAACAAAAATAATCGGATTGTTCCGTTTATATGGGCACACAATCAATTAATCCGAGCACCGACTGTTTTGCTTCCCGACGTATTTCCCCCACTCAACATCACAGAAATACCTCATGTTTACGTCAGGCGCACATGCGCACTCGAGTCAGTTTGCCATATTCGGAATAACTTTATCCTGGCGAACGCTAACATGCGTGTCAATTGGTTTATCAATCAGCATAAACCACCCCTCTCATTTGGATTACAATTTCATTCCAGTTGAGCTTAATCCAATCCAATACTCCGATGGACTTGTTTGAATGACGCAGTTTTATTCCGATCGGACGTTTATTCTGATTAATTTTGTCGATGTAAAAGATCTAGAGTTTTTGTTAAAATAAACACAACTTTTTGGTCTGTTTAAGGAACATTGTGACATCACCACATAATAGTTGTTTCATCATTTTTTGCTATTAAATGTGAGAAAGAAGACATTTTCAAAAAGTAGTGCTGTTATATGTATATATGTATGTGGAATGAACAAAAAAATATTTTTCGCCATGTTTTGAAGTTGTATTTAAGTACCGATCTACTTTAATGTGCATAATTTTGTTTGGTAGGGCGAGAATATCAAAAGGCCTTTGGCTCTAGCTCAAAGGGCCCTGACCCTCCTGAATTTCGCCCCTGTTAAGCTGGTAAGGCTACAAGACTACAACATGAATGTAATTATGTTGGTTAGAAATTAAACATGATTAAAGTAATCACATATGTTTATGCAAAGGTATCCAAATGTCCTAAACTCAAAGGAAAAGGAAAAACATCAGGTGCAATGACAGAAAAAACGTGTCACTGTTTTAAGTCACAGTGTGGGTTTCAATTGAATTGTTTCAACCCAAACATTTACAAAAGAGCACATTTATATTATCCACATACAATTTTTTGTAACAACTGGTAAATAAACTAAAATACAAAAAGTATGATCAGTACTTAATTTGATCCAACCTCAACCAGATAAGTTCAAGACCAATAGGGATTCTTTAATATAAAGTCAGAGATTTCTGACATCTTTATTTATTTTTGTGAAAACACAGAAGGGTTCATGTTCAAGGCTTTTTGCAATTAATTTTACCAATTCATTTTCTGTACAACAATGTTCATATTGTAAAATATTCACCTTTGGGTAAACCTGTATATCGTCTCAGCTTGTGAGGTGCATGCATCACATCAACCCTTAACAGTCAATATATTGGCCAATAGATCAGTTTCATCTGTTTGTAACCGCTGCTTTAATCTTCTCTAATGTTATAGCATTGTTATGCTTTATCCATAGCATGTTTGTATTTGGTTTATAGTCAGACCAGGCTCTTAAGACCCCACACATGTTGATTAGAAACCCCAAGAGGGGTCCCAATCCCAACTTTAGAGCTGCTGTTCCAAATTACAGCTGATTTCCTGATCACAAATTCCACTTTAAAAACCAAAACTCTGGATTCCAATCACAAATGTCCCATCATTTTATTCATGAAGTTGCAGAACTGAAACTCACAATCGACCTTCCCACATGACATAGGACACCAAGGCGACACCAGCCCACTCTTCAAACGAGACCAATCACAGCGGGGAGCTCAATCAAGGTCAACCCAGAGAGCTCATTCAAACCCTGAGTAAGAACATAGAGGTTCTGCTTTACCGCTCGTCTAAGCACAACATTATGATGGCAATTATTGACATTCGCTCTGAAAACGTAGACCCATCTTGTTAGATGCAGGAGCAACTGACGGAATCACAGAATCATTTTCCTTCTGTCAGCAGAAGCAGAAACGACTTCCTCCCGGCATCCATCCAGAGAGCCATCAATTTCCATATATAACTTCAAACTATATCACTGGATCTAACTTCATGATTCCATTTTCTTTTAAGGTCAGAAATAAAATGGTCAGACTCTAAAACATCGCTACAACCATCACAAGCTTTCCTTCTGCAATAATGATCAGAGCAGATATTAGGAGTGAAAAATCCGCCCCCCCTTTTTGCCTCACACAGAAACCATTAAACTGCTCTAAGTTGATTTTCGGTAAGAAAGGAAACGCAGTGGAGCCAAGAGCGTTGAAACGAAAGATAAATTATGCATTTGAGTAAAAACGTATATTGCTCTCTGCTGGATTTATTGCAAGAAACCCGCTCCATTTAGTGCATGGCATATGAGGTCCGCGCTTGAATAAACAGGCTACTATTCATAATGATAAACTAATAAGACTGACTGTCAAAGACGTTCCAAATCCAGTCTGTGGCGCCGTTTTACGCATATCTGGCGCGGCTGCGACGCAAGTCCTCTGTTAAAATAAACGAGTTAGGATTCAGATTGCAACGTTTACTGTAAAAGCAATACCGAACACATTGATGATTTCACAGTTTGGGTTAAAAAAAAAAGTAATTGCGTGCCTGTTAGAGGCAAAAACGCACGCTTTCGAATAAAACAAAACGAGAATCGCGTTAAAAGCAAGTGCGTATTATGGATCTAGATCCATATCTGTAAGACTACTTAACGCATTTGGGTTTTATCACACCTGAAAACATGAAAACTTGATCAGTTCTGTTCATTATACATTTACGTTTACTGGATAAACATAAGTTGCCTTTTTGCTGCAAGAAGCGACGTGCAGGGCGCGCGTATCAAAAGCGCATTGAGAGCGCAACAACTGCTGTGCATTTTCTTTCGTAAAACAGGACACATTGTTTGAAAGGAGCTTAAAGCAAACTGGTTGGGAATATCCTGAAAAATCTACACAGAGCCAGCTTCACACAGTTTGCAATTAGAATCGCGCGCAAATCTGACGCAGGGAGAGAGCGTTCCATTGAGAAAATACGCATTTACATCCTTACAGGTTCAACAAATGCACCACATCCATCGCTGAATTCATACTGTTTTCCTGAAGAAAAGCCATATGGCACAAGCAGCTGAGGATCATGGCATGACATATTCTCCTTTCTTCGCAGCACAAAACAAACCTTCGCTGATTTTATTTTGTTCATTTATTTATTTATTTATTTTTGTCTGGTAACCTTTATTTGCCAGTCAATTATTTTCAACTTGTACGCGTTTATGTATATCTTTGTTGTGCTAAGTTACGATCGAAAAACAGCGGTGCATGTTGAAGAATAACTTTCTCAAATACTACAAAATATTTTTTCCACGTTTTTGGCTGTTTGCGCACGACATATAGTATTATTGTAGTTGCTAATATGGGAAAGGTGACGGTCAAAGAAATATAGTTGAGCATTTAAAAAGTCTCAGAATAAACGCCTGGGATAAAAAAAAAAAAAACAGATCCACCCGTAAGAATGTCCTTGACCATGAGCCACTCTATCTGTGAGGGGGAAAAAAGCGCTCAGTTTGGAGCTTTTAGATCAACCATCCTTAGAAACCACCGTACTTGATGTGCCAGAATGCACATCTACCAATGCGCATACATAAGGAGGGGAATGGAAGGAAGCTTACCCGCGCAAATGCTGCTCTGGCCGCATCCTTTGGGTCGCTTCATGCCACCGTGGCTGCATGTCTGAGGACATGCTTGTGGAGACGAGGTTCTGGAGACGAGAAGCGCATCGGCTGCACAGGAGAAAGCGGGGAGGGGGGTCGGGGGTGTTTGAGGCAGAGAGAGAGCGCAAGCAAAAAGGAGGTGGGGGGAGAGACAGAGAGAAGTGAGCAGGCAGGGGTTTCTGTTTTATTGTCTTTTAGATTTCAAGGAAATGGTAACGGCCAGTAAAATAAACACAAATGAAGCCCATGCCTGCAAAGTCAAATGCATTGCTTGCATTTTAAATAATAATAATTTATATATATATTTATATATATAATATATATACAAGTTTTCAGTCACACACGCCTCCACGCAACAAGAAAGCATTAAACTGTGTTTTTTTTTTTTTTCGTTTTTTTTTTACATATAAATAGAGTACTCAATTTTTCCTCTGGTCTGATTTAACATGTTTCTTTTAAGTAATCGAGCTCGCCGTAAAATATATATATTTTTTGCTCTTACTTTTTTTCATTCTTTAAAAACATTGCATGTCAACATTAGTAGTGGGGGGAAAATACAAATCTGAATGTTTTACTGACACCTACTGGGGGAGAAGTCTCTTATTCTCTGAGAGCGTGTTTGTGCGTACACCTTTTAACTATCACCAGTAGGCAGTGGCGGATGCTGCATCTATGTTGCCCTGGGCCATTCCTATGGTGGCCCAGAAATGCAACAGACAGCACTGCCACATTTCATTCAAACACAGACAAATTCCAATTATGTCACTTTTTAGAGACTAAAAAACAGGATATATATATATATATATATATATATATATATATATATATATTTCAATCTGAAAAACTCACACAGAAAGAAAAGGCAATTAGAAGAATTTTATTGATACAATATTTTAAGAGTTTGGCGCTCAGACCTCGGCAGGAAAAATTCACGCTGAATTATATTTGAATATGCATTAGCAGGCGTATGAGAATAGGGATATTTCCCCCCAGGTCTGAAACTGGTGGTGGAGTGGAGATAAGCAAAGTTTGTTCAGTCCATATGATGATCTGTTTGAGCTTGATGTCCAACTTGATAAACACAGGTTTGCATGAACTGTCCATGATGAGCAAGCATGAAGCGACTGTGGAGAGAAAAAACTCCCCCTTGGGAAGAAACCTCTGGCAGAACCAGGCTCAGCATGGCGGTCTTCTGCCGGACCGTTTTAATGAGTGGCTGGGAATTCCATGAGAGTCCAGCAGGAATTACACTCTGATAGGAACGAGGTTGAAGGAGCACCGTAGGAAAGCCAGGCGAAGCTTGGTACGATGGTGGAGAAGGGGATGGAGGTGGGTTGAAACCGGTCGACAGAGTCCAAACCGGACACGCGCAGCCACTGCTTGCTCGCTGAGGACAAGGCCGAGATGAGGATGTGGAGTTCTTTTTAAGATGAACCCAGGATGCTGATTGGCTTTGAGGAGGAGCAGTTCAAAGCTGATTGGCTTGCGTCAGAGGCGGATGAGTCCCTGATTGATGGAGGTAGGCAATAGTGTTTCTTCAGTCTGAATTTTCGCTAAAGCTGCATATATATATATATCCTATATATATATATATATATATATATATATATATATATATATATATATATATATATATATAGATAGATAGATAGATAGATAGATAGATAGATGTTTTTTTTTAATTGTTTGACTAAAATACAGATAAAAAGAAAGCTGTCCACAAGCATGCAAAGGAGCCGGTGGAGTAAAATTTATGTTTCTGCTCCCTTCTAAATTTGTTACACTAATCAAGCTCAATTGAAATGACCTTCTCAGGTTTTATTTACTGACAGTTTACAATCCATTTAGAAAGTACAAAGATATTACACGCACAACAGATCTCCCTGGGGATGCATTTTACACCTTATACTTCCCAATAATGTGAGTTTTGAATCTTCTTTTTTAAGTTGACTTTTTATATTTGGGCTTTGTTTAAACTCCTTGTTCAGTCCATTCCACAGAGCCATCCCACACACAGACGCACACATGCTCATCTTTGTGGTATGAACACAAGGCTTTTGAAAGTTAAGCTCTCCTCTGAGATTATAAACCCCATCGCTGACAGAAAACAAGCTTTGAATATTAACTGGAAGTAATTTGCTCTGTGCTTCATACACGATCCGAAGCTGCTTTAAATCTAGAACGTCTCTATAACGTCTATTATGTTAGGTGATGGAGCTCTCCACACACGACTGATAATGCCTCTGTTTCTCCACCGCATCCTCAATACAAGCTGTCATGTGTTCAACAACTGGATTTTTCCCCTTTTCTTTTCTTATTCTTCCTGTTCATATAAACAAATTCATATCATGTCCAACTGGAAATCCATATCCTTTTCAGAATCAAGCCAAGTTTCAGATATTGCTGTAGCACGGACATGTTTTTCAAACTGATGTTTGTGGTCTTTCATGTTCTGTTCTGATAGTTTGTATTCAAGCTTCTATTAAAATGAACAATGACAAGTTCCCAGATCTAGGTAAACATTATTTCTGAATTCTTCAACACTCTGATAGCATCCAGTGTTATTTATTGACAGTAGAATCAGAGCAGTAGTAAAAGTCCTACTTTTATCATTTAAGGCGCTTGGCAAAAGTGAAATCCTTCCTGTCCGGGCAACTCTTTGAAACCATGATCCACGCTTTTATTTTTCGGCCCGCTTAGATTAGTGTAATGGACCTTATTTTTGAGTGAGTCAGACCTTGCTGTTTCAAAACGCTGCTGCGGGTCTTTTAACTGGCGCTCAAAAAACAGAGCACATCCCAGAGGTTCTGGCCTCACGCTACTGGCTGACTGTGCATTTTAGAGTTTGTGTTAAAATTCTTTTTTTTTTTTTTTTGTGTTTAAACGTTTGAATGATCTTGCCTCAGAATTCCTCTTTGAGGTTCTTCATCCCCGGTGATCTTCTCGGTCCCTCGGGTCGGCCGGCCAGCGGTTCCTGCAGGTACCGGTGTCCAGGAGGAAGCTCACAGGGAGCAGAACTTTCTCTACTGCTGGACCTGAACCGGGATCTCACCTCCCCTCTGCACATTACTTATTACTTTAAAAGCCAATGAGATTAAGCTTGTTTTGAATTGGTTTTATTGTGTTCAATCTGTTGTTTTTCCACATATGTCTAAATTTTATGTATAAATACAATTGTGTTTACTGTTTGCAGTTTTGCGTAGCACTGTGTTTTAGCTGTGGCGGATTGAAAATGCCTCATAAACACAGTTAGTATGGTAAGTAGGCTATTATTTCTATGGTTGAAAAAAATGATTGCCTGCATAAAGATCTGTGTCCAAGTTTGAGGGAGATCAATGTCCATTAAAAATATATGGAAAGTCAGATCATTCTTGTTTTCTTCTTGATGTCTGCCATTCAATCCAATATCTGGTTTTTTTGTTTTGTTTTGTTTTTTGCAGTTTTAAGATGGTTTAAATTTTTACTGACATGAATTCCAAATATTTCTTGGTCTCCTCAAACTCCTCTGCTGGCACAAAGCCGCTACGCTTGGTGTGTCTGGGTGTCATTGTGTTTGTGGCGTTTAGTGCTGTCGGAAAACATGGGATGAAAAATAATCTCTCTCCCGAGGAGCTCAAAGTGCGTACATAGATGGATAGACACATCTTTTTTGTCCCTTTTAAAAAGAAATTCCCACAGAATGTTGCTGTCATCGCCATGTTTCACCAGACACAGTGAAACATGGTGATGACAGCCACTCATGTCTGACCTGAGCACATTTTTTCTTATGTTGTCTGAGTCCCCCGCACGGTTTATGGCAAAGTTTAAATACAACTTCCGATTGCATTCTTTTAACAATTGCTTTAATCTCAGCTTTCTTCCATAAAGCTCACATTCGGGGAATACGCAGCTAATTGTTTCTGCTGTCAACAGATTCTCGCACTTCAGATATGGATCTCTGCAGCTCCTCAAGAGTTACCAGGAGTCTCGAAGTGATGCCCGCCTAGCCCCACTTGTCAGATTAGGTAGTTGTCCATGCTAAACCTTTTTTTTTCCATTGATAACTTCGCAGAGATTTCATCAATCACACATTTCACTTTAAAAAATCTGTGATAGAATGGACCATTCTTGGTGTGACTAGTTTAAATAATGTGTTTTGCATCCTTGTTGCATTCTGTGGTGATGCAGATGCCAAGAAATCATTGATTATTTTCCTTTTTTTTTATCTTTTCACAACAAGAAAAATGACTCATCAATGTGCAATTTATCCGGATGAAGTTTAACTAGTGAAATTATGCTACATTTTGAACTCAAGATGATTGAATACATTCCATACTTTATAAAAAAAAAGCACACAAGTAGTGCTTTAATTAAGCACAAAATCACTTATCAGATCAGAAACCAGCATTAGGGGAAGCAGCAATATATGTTTTCTTATTTGGGTGACGCCAGCTCCCATTGAACAAGCACTGGAAAACATGTTTGGCTCAAAAGCAACAGAAAACCTGCCAGGCTTTGCCTCCCTGCACCCAAAGCCATGTTGCCTATACTATGCACCTCTACGCAGTTGGAGTCAGTTTCAAACAGCAGGATTAATATTCCCTCAGTTGTAGCTCTTTGGTTTTATTATTACTAATGATTGTACTTCTGAAATTAGAGAAAAAGGCTCCTCTGCGCTCCTTATTCTATATGTTCAGAATTAAAGAGGTGCCGTCAAATGTGCCGTCCTACATCAATAACAATGTATTAGGTGGAAGTGGTTGAAGTTTTGCAAGTGAAAGTACTTCAGGTTCATCATCTGGCGGTGGCTGCTGTAAAAGAAATCTCAGACATCAGTTTTCTGAAATAAAGACAGCCTGGATGCAAAAAAGAAAAAATAAATAATTTCACAAAGGACAGGTTGTTCTAATCTTTTTACAGATGTTTGACACATTTTGCCGTGCGTTCACAGTGCGAGAGCGGCTCCGGGAAGGGTGACGGCGGCCGTTCGAAAAACACCACTAAAAAAGACGTGTCTAATTTAGAGAGGAAAGCCAAAAACATCACAGCAAATTCACCCACCACATCCTATACACAATCCATCCCCAGCACATGACTCACTGTCTAGGCGCACAAAACGTTCATCACTCATATAAGTGTGTGTGTGTGTGTGTGTTGGTACTGAAAACAGTGGCCTAAATGGCCGCGGATGGATCATGTGTTGCAAACGCACCTGTGTTATGCTGATGAACAGGATGGCCTCAAAGGCCGGCTTGAGTGCACTGCAATTAGTTACAGAAAATCACAGTTTTAATGGACTCTGTTTTTGCCAAATTAAGGGAGACACGGTGAACAAAGAGTCATCCCGTGCACTATCATGGAAATGGGAAATACATCAGATATGTGCATATGTAAAATCAAGGCCTAATGTACTTTTCTTTTATGGTATCAGAATTGTTGGGGCTCTTGTTTCATCTGGACAGAGGAAATCTATCATGCGTTTAGTTTTAAACGCTTGCAGCAGCGTTATTTGTTGAAACTGAGCTCACAAGGTATACTTTTTGATATTTTGCAGATGTACAATACGGTGCAAAGTGAAATCCGGCTGCAGATATTGATCCGATGTTTCATGCCGCGGACAAGTTGACCCATGAGGGGGGAAAAAAAGGTAAGAGAAACCTAAAAAAAAAAATGGAGATACTGCTGCCTTGTTTTTATATGTAACCATTTTCTCTTAATATAGCACTGGCCACAAAAGTTTAAATGCCTTAAAGGACTTCCATAATAGGATGTTTTCAACAAAACAGTTTCAGATCAGTAGGATAACAAAACATTCCTGTCAAAAATCAAAAAAAGGTAAAAAAAAAAAAAGCAGTGATGGTTTGTTTTGTATTAGTTATTTATATTTTGCATTTTGTTGTATTTTTTTCAAGAATGAAGCTTCAGTTTTATGATCCATTCAACATGAAAATTTTAAGCTTTCAGATAAACATTTCAGTGGTTTGTGTGAAATATCTTTAGTTTCACTGTAAAAGAAAATTTGAGTCAAAAGTAGCAGGCTGAACACTTTTTGTGTGAAACGTCATTTGTTTAAGTTGTGTTTTCAGAAAATGTCTATGTCTTGTTTAAACAACAAATTGTGTAAATGTTCCATTTAAGTATTCATTTAAAAACAAATCACACAAATGTGCTTTTATTTTACAGGACAAATTTTATTGGTGATTAAATTGAGCACATTTGATGTAAAATGTTAAAAAGTATTAAAAAGAACCAGCAAAACAATTAATTTTTTTTATCAGGCAAAGATAATCTAAGTAAATACAAAATGCAGTTTTTAAATAATTTGTTAAAGGAAAAACAGCTATCCAAACTAACATTGTCCAATTCTAAAAAGTAAAAAAAAAAACTTAATAACTGGCTTTGCCACGCCAGGAAGCAGCAACTAACATGAAGCGGATGATAATGAGATAATTAGTCTTTTAAAACACTTTGTTGGAATTTTGGCCCATAACCCTTGCAGAACTGTTAATTCAGCCTAATTGGAGGATTTATGAGCATAAAAGCTTTGCTTAAATTCCTGCCACTGCGTTTCTATCAGATTTCTTCTGGACTGTGATTAGGCCAGTCCCAAACTCTCCATTTGTTTATTTCCTTTGAGCCAATTCAAGAATAAGTAATCTGTTATTGTCACCGTGTGTTACCGTGATGATTTTTTTCTTTTTCTGAGTCAAGCACCGGTTCAGGATGCACAGAAATAATATATACATGTAGACACAACAGACAGTAGTATTTCCATCCCTGAATCTGTTTCTGAGTCTGTTAGTTTTGGATTTAATGTTCCTGAAACGTTAACCTGATGTAAGACAGGCAGGTTTGCTGAGATATAAAACATTTTCTATGGCAGCAATGTAAACGCTTTTTTTAGCAGCTTAGTAGAAAGTCCAGTCCATTTCAGGTTGGAAATGATCTTTCAAAACTAAATTCAGA
Organism: Fundulus heteroclitus; assembly: GCF_011125445.2. Taxonomy (NCBI): domain Eukaryota; kingdom Metazoa; phylum Chordata; class Actinopteri; order Cyprinodontiformes; family Fundulidae; genus Fundulus; species Fundulus heteroclitus. The sequence goes on from NC_046377.1 coordinate 19,141,483, forward strand.
TTTCAACCTATTACTTTTACTCTTTAAACAACAATTAATAAATGAACATTTGCACATAGTCCTTTATATCGATCAAATTATTATTTTATTTTTTTATTATGTTCTTTTCCATCTGCCTCTGAGTGTCTTTAGCTAAGCTGTTAGAGATCAGATCTGCATTAATGTCACCAATCTTTCAGTTTAACTACTTGAAATGTAGTTAAAGTCTGCTGTCAGTCAGAAAGAGCACTTTAGAGTACTTATTGATTACCGGGCCGTCAATCAGTGCAGAGCCGTCAAGGGTCTCTGACTTGTGGCTGAAAAGCATGAAGTGCTAGTTAATTTAACACCAGGAAATGATTTCCATGATGTCTTAGAACAGATCTCTAACATTAATGGTTCACTGCAGGCCGATTCCCTCCAGACAAGAAGCATCTTTTGCTATAGCAATCCCAGACCGGTCAGTTTATTTTCACCTGCAATAAACTGTATGTAACAAATTGTCATTTGCTTTCAAAATTGAGCTTAAACAAAGATATTGAGAGTGAGGCTTGATTAAGCTATTGGATATTTTCCAAATTCAGCTCGAACAACCCTAACAACTTTTCAACCCCATTTCACCATAGGTACCATATGTTTTCTGCACAGTTGCATGTTATTTCGAAGGATGGGATCTTTCTTATACCTTTTTAGGTAACTTTGTTCGGGGGGTGTGGATACTAGTTAGGCTGATATTTTAAGAACAAAAAATAGCACTTTAAACAGAGTATTCTGTTGAAAATTGATTTCTTAAGTAAACTTTGGTGAGACTTTAAATTGAATACATATCAATATATCAGCTAAACATTTGTAGAAAAAAACGGTTATATAATGCACATATAAGAAATATATATAAATTCAAATCCAGCCAACCTATCTGAGATCGAGGTGAATTGCTGCAGTGCTCACCGCAGGTCAATGCTTCCAGATGCTACGGGAACCTCATCACTGGCCAAAAGCAAAATTCAGACCTTGAAGGTCGTTAATATAGAACCTTTCTATGAAAAACACAAACAGGAAAGGTAAAAATGAACGGTCCATGGGGGACTGAAACCAGAAGTGGGAGAAATTGTGCAGTGATTGTGGACATAGTGACTTGGTTATTCAAGGAGCAGATGATCTTAGGAAAGACACATACCTGTATATTGTCAAGCTTTTGGTTGCACCAGAACGCAGACAAGAGCTCGGGAGGTGCATGATGATGAGAGGAAGATTAATTAGCTAAACAGAGCAGCAAGTTTCAAATGCTCTAAGCCTGTTTTGAGTATTGAGTAAATGTGCAATAGTAATGCCAGCTTGTCGTTTTCAGTTTGTGGCAAATCACTTCTCGTTCCTTCTCTTTAATCCTTTCTGGATAAGCGAAACAAAAGACAGATAGAGGAAAGAGACGACATAGTAGGATGGGAGCGCCAATCCAAGTAACTGTCACACAACAGCTTGATGTATATGCTAATTAATCACCCTCCTGATTCAGCAACGGAATGACAATCACTTAATTTTTCTGAATTATCATCATCATTGTTCACTCTCAGAAATTGCATGTTTTTTTTCCCATCCTTCTATGCAATTCTTCATCTTACTTCTGCTTACTGTCTGACATTGTACGAGGGAAGGGAGTGTTGTATCTGCATCAGCTGTTTAGAAATATGTGTGTCTAAGATTTGCTGAGCTTTTTAATGTTTGTATTTGGCATGCCCATTAGCATGGAAAATGTTCCACTTCATCAGGACCTGACATCCCAGACACACCCAGGACTCCCAAAGATGTTGTTCATTGCATTTTTCTCCCACACTGTTCCCCTTCCCCTTCAAAATTAATTTTGCCTACTTTTGCACACTTCTCATATTTGTGTATCCATTTGAAATGCGTCATTCATAACTAACATGAGAGATTACTCTTATCCTCCCCTTCATTGACAGAGTAAGTTACTTTCATTCTTTCTTTTTTGTTTTGTTTCAAGCAGCATGGTGCTGCTTCTCCTAAATAACACAAAAAACAATACTTTTAGCTTAGTTAAAAACATTCCCCTTGTCACTAACTGGGCAAAAACAACGACATTGTGGCAATAAATTACGAGTTGACAAACAACCACCTTGTGAGGAGAAGAAACTATAGAAGAATATTAATCCCTCTGAACAGATATTCTGACTCTATATTGTTTAAATGTCACATTTTAATCAAATATGGTCTAAAATACACTTTGTCTTTTTTGCAATCCTTAAAAGAAGAAAAAGTATAAAAAGTAAATATCCCCTAAACCTACTAACTGCTTGTTTCACCCTTTGCAATAGCTAGTTAAAGCAATAGCAATTTACGTTGCTGTATAATCATTTTAAGCAACTCCTTTTTTTGCACAAAGGTTGTTCCGCCACATTTTGAGTATCAATGACATGTCATGTCAAAGCATCTCGATTGGATTTAAGTCCAGACTTTATACTCTAAACCTCATGTGTGATTGATTTTCAGCTAATGAACTAATATTCTTCAGGATTTTCCCACATAGAGAAACATATAGGGTTCAGTCAACTAGGGCACGCCATTAAAGACTTAGACTTAGACTTAGACTTTCTTTATTGTCATTTTGTATACACAGAGTGCATACAGAACGAAATTTCGTTTTCACACAGCTCAGAAATATTGCAGTAACTCTACAGGATACCTTGCAGTGAATTACAGTACAGGATAAAGTGCAGTGATCAATCGCAGTCCCTTACAGGATAAATTTCAATTTACTTCCGGATAAAGTGCAGCAGTGAACAGTAGGCAGTTGAAATGTAAACAATGTAAACCAAATGTAGACAAATATGCAGTAGGGTGCAGCAGTGATTTAAGTAGACAGTTTCATTGTACACAGTTTTGCAGTACGTTTCCGGTTAAGGTGCAGCATCAATTTTGCAGGATACAATACAGTGTGCAAATGTGCAAATGTGCAAATCAGCGAATCTAGTGTGGTACACTTTTGTACTTCAGCAGTTCAACAGTCTGATGGCAGCAGGGAAAAAGCTTTTGCAGAACCTAGTGGACCTGCAGCGGATGCTGCGGAACCTCTTTCCAGAGGGCAGCAGGGAGAATAGTCTATGGTGGGGGTGTGAGGGGTCCCTGATGATGTTACGGGCTCGGGCCACGCAGCACTGCGATGAAATGTCTTTAATGGAGGGAAGAGGAGCCCCGATGATCTCTTCTGCTGTCCTCACCACTCTCCTCACGTTCTTCCAGTCGGAGGCACTGCAGCCTCCACACCACACAGAGAGACAGCTCGTCAGAATACTCTCTATGGTGCTTCTGTAGAAGGTCGTGAGGATGGGCGGGGGCAGGCGGGCTCTTCTCATCCTCCGCAGAAAGTACAGTCGCTTCTGTGCCCTCTTCACCAGTGACGTGGTGTTCACAGTCCAGGTGAGGTTATCTGTGATGTGCACCCCCAGGAACTTGGTGCTGCTGACCACCTCCACCGCTGAGTTGTTGATGAGCAGTGGAGCATGGTGAGGCCGGTTTTTCCTGAAGTCGACGATGAGCTCCTTCGTCTTCTCCACGTTCAGGATCAGGCTGCTGTCTAAAGCAGCCCCAGACTGTCCCGTTTTAGTATCATACCAACATGTTGTACCGTCGATGTGATACTACATTTTCACCGCTATGTATCATGCTAGCAATTTCCTTAAAACACAAATTACAGTTGCATATTTCTATTTATGGTATTCCTATTCAGCTGACCCATGTCATTAGGGAGTGGTAGGGTGCCATCGCTGTCAAAATTCCAGGAAATACCTGTAGATGCAGTACACATAAATTACAAAATGAAAAGTAATTATCACATCTATTCACTCATAAAATATCTCTGACAATTGTTTTTTTAGCATTCCTATTAAATTCAGGGTTTTTCTAGGGTTATTGTTTGTGTGGGACTCTAAATGTTAATGTTTAAATGCATCCCAACACTTTTGGCCTCCATGCTACTTCATTCTGGACTCTAAGTGTTTACTTAAAGTTTCTCCTCTGGATGCAGCTTTCTGCACACGTAGCCGATCATTCTTGATTCAATCAGATTAATGCATCACACCTCTCAGTCAAAGTCTCACCCATGACGGCTTAGATGCGTAGGCGTGAATGTCCCTAAAACAGATGCGAACAAAGTCAGACTGCAACAACAAGACGGGAGATATTGTTGCAGACAAACATTTGGTCATTCATTAAAAAAAAATATTTCACAAGACTTTTGCTCATGTAATTATGTGGACAAAAGAACTTGGACCGTACTGACCAGACTTACAAATCCTGCAGCGGGTAAAGGCCCGTGGATGGATTTTTATTCATGCACAGTGTATAGTTGTATGGTAGTTTCTGAACTCTAGTCACATTTACTGCCATAGACTGGCGACCTGTACAGGGTGTACCCCGCCTCTTGCCCATCGACAGCTGGAGATAGGCACCAGCACCCCTCACAACCCCCCAAGGGATAGACGTGTTAGAAAATGGATGGATGGATGTTCACATTCAGCCCTGCTTTCAGTTCCTACATCCAGGATCAGTGGTTTTTTTTCTGTGATGGAGATGTTTTATAGTAGCAAACATCTACAGACAGGGTGTTCTATTCCAGTCCCCATGGCAGCTATTCTAAAACTTTGAGATGCATCTCTGCTGAGTTTGATAATTTGGTCATTAAATTGACAATTCCACCATTTAATCCAGGAGTGTTGGACCAGAGACACATCTGAAAGTTTCAGGACACTGGCTCTTGGGCACTGGAGTTTGAGACCTCTGATTTAGAGCTTGTCAGTAATGGTATTGGTTGCTTACTATGTCTTGGATCCATTCAGGCGTATTGGCTTCCCATCAGTATCGAAGCTTTAATCTGGTTGCCAATAGGAAGTGCCTTAAGTTTCAGATTGATCGATAACTATTGATTGCAAGCCAGGCTCTCCTAAGTACTTAAATAGAAGGCAACAAAGCTTTGCTTTTTACAAATCTTACTCCCAGCTTTGAAACTTTCTAGCTATGTTCAAAAAGTAAGTAAAACAGTTTGATCTCTTCTTAAAGCTCCGAAAAGAGTAGAGTGAGACAATGTTGAATGACGTCACTAACAATCTTGCTAATCATGGATCACGTGGGGAAAAGAATGACTTTAAAGAGCCTGGGTCAAATCTACTTATACGGATGCATATTATGGCCTTCTCTTTGTCAGTCTTTTGAATCAAACACATTTTGTGATTTGATTTAAAGAAAACCCTCAAATTCTGATTTCAGGAAAGCATAAGTTATGTTGAAGAAACAATAGCATCTAGAAGAGGCAGAATATTTGTCAGGGGGATCTCCCAAATCCACTCTGGTCTTATTTCTTTCTAATGAGGCCTTTAACTTAACATTCTAGTTCCCTTGATAAATCAATTGAATTATTTATCCCCAATTTACAACACATGTCATCTCAAGCCACTTTACAAAGTCAATTCAATCATATCATCCAGACGGAAGGGTCCAAAAAGTTTTGTGTCTAGGAGATCCCGGCACATTGTATCAAGTCATTGACTTGCAGAGTTCACTCCTCTTGAAGACCACGTAGCAGCAGTTGACATTGAAATGTGTATGATCCCCTTCTTAATTACTGGCACCCCAGATGAAGCCTGGCCAGCCAGACTGATTACGCTGTAAACACAGAATATCAGTTTGGAAACCATCGGGTAGAGCCTGACTTCAAAGGCGGGATGAGGATGGGACTAAGGTTGTTTACGGATGTGTTAGTCCGGTAGACTTGGCTCGATTGGGGACTAAATTGCACATTTTCAGATGGTGCGGTTTCCTTTCCCACGGCACTTTGTCAAACGAACCAAACCTTTGGACCAACCCATTCAACCCCTCGCCTGTGGTGACACTGCATTCGAACCACTCCAGAGTTCACTTTAGCCGAGCTGAGACCTAGGTTTAGAGGTGGACCTGAGTCCGCTTTTTTGGTCCACATCTAGAGTTGAACTGCACATTGACGCCTCCCCCAAATGAACTGAACTTTCTGAGTAAATTAACCTGAGTCTGATTAAAGCGGGCTAAATAGAGCTGGTGTGAATGCACCCTAAGACGGTCAACGGAAACAGGTTAGAGGTTAGGTTTTTGGTGGAGAGTCCTTTTTTATATTCACTCATGCCATTTGGTCCCACCGATATTCTGTATTTATTTATTTTGTTTCAACATGCACAATTCAGATAGCACCATTTCTACTTTGGTCGCATAATTTAAATCAACTTAAATACAGTCAATTTTATTATAAAAGGAAGACGTGAGAGTGCAACTGAGATCCTAACACTACTAAATTCATGATTATTAAATCTCCCAACAAAAGTATATGCCTACATTAGAAAGTAATAAATCTTCCCTCGTCGCGGGGGCGGGGCGCCCCTGGGGCCTCTGGCCCTCAGGGCCCATGGCCGGGACCACTTCAGCGGGGCTGGCTGCCGGCGGAGCCCACGGGCTCGTCTCCGCGGCTCTTGAGGGCGTCGGCATTGCGGTGGCTGGGGGATTTCCTCGGGGTCGTCTCTGCTCCTTCCTTGGGGGGGGGGTTGCAGATATCCTGTGTCGGCCCCTCCTGGGCGACCTGCTTTAGGGACCCCTTTGGGAGTCCGGGGTTACGGGTCCCCTGACGCCTGCCTCTGTGCTCGGGGAAGGTGGGTCTTTGGTTCTCCACAATCACTATCAAGCTATTTCTGGATAATCTTCACCTAAACTAGTGCACTTTCACATCTCCCACTGGTGCTGGGTCCCAGGTATTAAGTGTTCACTTATATACAGTAATCTTATAATTTATTTATTTATTTATTTATGTTGTGTCACTTTCTTTTTTCAAATATCACATTACACATGTCAGCTTACATAATAATATATATGATTTAGCAATGGCATCTAGGTGTTATTAGAGTGTATCTGTTGCTTTATGTCTGTTGGTTGTGCTGTTCTTTTTGTGTCTCTTTCCAGGTGATGGAGCAGACAGAGGACATTTTATCATTCTCTTCCTTTTATCTCCTCTTTCTTTCACCTCTACTCTTTTTTTTTCTTTTCTTTCACTTTTTGTTCTTCCTTTACTCTCCCATTGTCATGTCCATATAATTTGAAATTCTCCTTGCAGGAATCATAATAAAGCTATTTACAAGCATAAATCAAGTGGAGCACTATGGCGAAAGCTGTTTGCTCCACTTGTAAAAGCAAAATCTGTCGAGCTCCATCTGGCATTGAGATATCAATTCCTATTGCCATAGTGCTAGACAGGACACTGGGAGAAAAAAAAAAAAAAAAAAAAAAAAAAAAGAAAGTAATAAATCTTTTGGAACTACACCACTGGCCACTTTTTTTCAGGTCATTATAGCAGCTCTATTTTACAATCCCTGATCAGTGAGGTCTTGTTTTCTGGGTGTTTTTGTTAACTCACGTTTTCTCCACGTATGTAAAGAAAAGGGGCTAAGGGAGTGAAGTGGCTTATCTAAAATGCCTGGGGTTAATTGCCCTCAATCCAGGATCTGCTTTTGAATGTTTCCACGTCTCCAAATTAGTTCATTAGCAATTCTTTGCAATTCTTTTATGGTGTCTTAATTGAGGGTAATTAAGTGAAGTGATGGTATTAGTGGATTGGTGGACAAAGCATCAAAACCTTTGCTTGGGGTGTAGCATACATGAATATGTCATTAATGGTGACACTCAAGACAAAAAAAAAAAAAACCACAACCTCTTTTTGTGCAAAGGCTTTAGACGGGCACCACACATTTGCCCGAAACGCTTTTGTTATTCAGATAAGTGGGATAATTGCGACCAGGACGAATGCTTCGCCAGAGTGCAGATGTGCGGCAAAGCTGTGTCAAAATTGCACAAACCAGTAAGATTTGACTCTCTGTATTACGCCTCAGAGACTCCAACCTGTCTGCTCTTGAACCAGTTTTATTCACAGAGAGACCAGGCTGCAGGGTAATTGATATTAGTAGGAGCAGCACTTTTCTAGTAATTACTAGGATGTTCAGCTGTTTAATATGGTTTTGAATTTACTCAAACAAACCCTTCTGTGCAAATATTTAACCACAGCATTGGTAAAAGATTTAGATTTTCTTGGTAGTTAAGTATTTCTATAAACTAAAATGATATTCATTAAAATCCAAAAATTTCCCATAAAGTTTAATCCAACTGTATATTACTTTTGATGCATTGTCGTGGGGATTCCTGATTTTCCTTATTAAATATAAGAAATGACGACCCTTGAGCAACATCACTCTGGTGGACACAGTTTGTTGGAGTAACAACCACATTTCCTCAAAGTCTCAAAAAATAAATTACAGAAAATGACTTGAAATCTTTGATTGTTTGAACAGGTACAAAATATCCCGCTGGTTGGTGAGGATTGACCGATGGTTGGTACAAAGAAGGGGTTAAATAATCATCACAACAACATTCACTATGAGTGGTTCTGATTTTAGCTCATAACAGCCTATTGTTTGTAATTTGATGGATTCCTCCCTTTATTTTAAAAAGGATATGCAATTGATTTGCATGTCCAAATTAAATTGGAAACAATTTACTCGACTGTTCTTTTGGTCCACTGCACTGAAGGCACAGATTTTTCCATAATTTTGCCTGGTCTGGTAATGTTGCTTTACATTTGTAAAGTGTTTTTATTTTATATTAGCTATTTACACAAGCACCAAGAGTCAATAACCAGACTAATGAAATGAATAAATGCTGTTGCTCTGTCCAAGAGATAATAATAACCATTGATTACTCAAATACCTCCATCATTATCTGATGCATTACTGTCTTGTGTTTCTGTGGGGCATCTTCATGCACCGTAGATATGCAGTCATTACTTGTTTCAATGGTTTATATGTCTTTGACAGCCCTGCGATTTATTGTCCTTAAAATTATGTATTATTTCTTATTGTATTTGGGTAAAATTGAGACCATTTAATCTTTGATTTTTTTTTTTTTGTGGATTTGTTACTGTTAAGATTCTTAGTACTTATGTTCTTGGTTTTAACTATTTTAAAATTATATTTTATTCTCATCCAAATTGCAGTTTGTTGTTACGGTTTTTCCTCTTAGTTCTTATTTTATTTTTAAACCTGTTTTTCCTGTTCTATTTACTTCCTGTTGTTCAGTTTTTCCTGTTTCTGTTTTTTTTCTTTGTCTTTATTTCCCTGGTTTGCTATATATCTATTCTGTTAGGTAATTCAGGCTCCCTCTGCCCTCAGATTCCTTCTTCTCACAGCTGCACTGCATCAGGTAATCACCCACCTGGATCATCATTTACTTTCACTTCTGCCCATGTACAAATTTTCTGGTATTTCAGTTCTTGGTCAAGTCCTCAGTCTATCAGTCTAGCTCCAACTTAAACCTCTTATGCTTTTGAGTTTGTATTTAAATAGCTTGACATCACATATTTTTTGCTCAACTAGTCACATTTACTCAGTTACATTTACTTGAGTAACTTTTTCAACAAAATGTACTTCTAGGAGTAGTTTTACTGCTCTGTACTTCATTTACTTGAGCAAATATTATGAAGAAGTACCTGTATTCCTACTTGAGTATACTTTCTGGCTACTCTATTCCCTGTGAGTAACTTTGCTGAATAAAGAACAATCATGTTTCAACCAAAAATGCACCATAAAAACATATCTGCAGTTTATATTAAGGTGAGACTTCTTGTTTTTACACCAGCTTTGTTGTTTTAATGGTATTTTCTATCTGCTGAGCCGATCGAGCCATTTACAGGTCAGGTAACCATACAGTAAACAGTAGATATTGTCATTGGAAGTTCTTTATACTGTCCTAACTTACTGTGCGTACATTAATTGCTTGGTTTCATACGTTTTATGCTAATAAATATTGTTTAGAAATGTGTTTCTTTTGCCTAAATTTGGTACTTAGCAAAAGTTTTTTTGGAAATGTTTTATGTTAGTCTTTGAAATACCACAATTTGTACATAATTAATAATTAAATAAGTCAGGGTGTGAATGTGTGTGTGAATGGGTGAATGACTAAACTGTAGTGTGAAGCGCTTTGGAGGTCGTCAAGACTAGTTAAAAGCGCTATAGAAGTACAAGACATTTACCATTTACCATAATTTAATATTTATTCCTGACCGTTTACATAATTTTTTAATATTACATCAGTTGTTATAAATATTTACTCAGTACTTGAATAGCCTTCTTACCAAATACTCTTACATAATTTCTTGGTTGGGTACTTTTTACTTTGAGTTGAGTAAAAATACGTTGGAGTAGATCTACTCTTACTTGAGTAAAATATCTGGCTACTCTACCCACCTCTATTTATATGGAGAGCATAGCAAATATAAATTTCACATAATTCATATCATGGCAATTTATTCAACACTGGTGAATTAAAAGGCTTGTTTCTCAAAATATGTAATTTCTTTATATTTGGACCCCCAAAAAAACGCCTTTTCTAGCTATACATCCATGCATGGCAAAATAAACAGTATACTGTGAAATAAATCATAGGCTGGTAAGAACTCTCTTACTATTAGATTAAAGTTTACGAGCAGTTCATGTCTGGGAATAAGAGGAAAATATCAGCGCATGAAGCCATTGCATGATTTTCCCAGAAAATATCTGAAACTCCATGACATTTCTCATGCATTAGTCATTTAGTCGTCAAAGTGTAAAATGTGTTGTCAGCAAGCCTGTCACTCGACCAGAGATATATGCTTTTTCTCACAATAAAAAGATTTTGCCTGCGAGGGCTGAAATCTGCAGCCAGAACATTTCGATGCATCTTTGAAGTCTTTGTGACTTGCCATATTCATGCATTTAATGTTCACCAAAGTCTGGACAGAACCGCGCGGCGTCGCTTGGTGCCGTCTTGGAGTCGGACAACTGACTAATAAAAGTATAGCTACTTTGTAAGAAAAGGCTTGTTTCTGTCATTGGCAACAGAGCAAAAACTCCAGCTCACCCATTAAAGAGTAGGTAGAGCTGAAACTTGGCCTCAGTCATAAAGTGGCATACCACTGAATTCATTCTTGCAAGACAAATTGCCTTCACTGTGGTGGTGACAACTCTCAATGGGCACAAAATTAACATCAATTACGGGCATTGATGCTTAAAGCACACGCCGCTTTGATCTGTAACCTTTGAGCTTAAAAGGCCGCTGCTTGTGAATGGACGTGGTCAGTCATCCTTCACTTGGAACTCATCCAGCCTTCTCATTGCCTTTGCAACAAAGGCTAGAAAAGAAAACAGGACACACTTGTCTTGGCCGCACAGGCCGCTGGCTTGGCTCTCCTCCAGGTCTGCACCGTTGAAGATACTCTGCTTTCTTTTTCACGGGGCATCCAGGAGCTCGCTTTTTGTTTCTGCTGACTGTTTTGCGGCCTCTCAGTACCTACAAGAAGAACTCTGGGCAGCAATGATTTGATTAAAAAAAAAATGCACCATAAGCGGCAATTTGCCCTTTTATTACCTAGACATGAGGTGAAACTCCTCATATTGGAGGCTATTAATCTTTTGATTCTGGCTGGTGCTGTGAATTAATGGAAATACATTCCCCGTGAGCAGACAGATGATATTTAAAAGTTACACCTTTGATTCTTTCTCGGAGCATTGTTCATCCTTTCCATCTCAGTGTTTTCATTACCTAATTTTTTTTCCCCCTGCATAACCTTTTTCACAGGGATCCGTCTGAAACCAACAGCTCACCCCTTCGCCGCTACATCGCCAATGAAGGGTAATTTAGTGAACATGCAAGTCTAGCTGTTTCACTGTGAAAGAAACCATTTCATACTATAGTTTAGAGAATGACTCGCGGTAAACCTCTAGACCCATGCGGAAAAGTTTTCAGAATAGAAAACATTTCCAAGGTTATATACCGTATGCCACTGTTTTTTTCGTCTACAGAAAATCTGTGAATGGAACGTTATCCTGTAAGAACGTCTGCCAGTCAGGGCAGTATTTGTGTCCATCATTCATTAATATTTGTATTAAATACAGTTCATTGTTGGACAGTAAATCGTTTTTTAGAGCTGGAAAACAAAATTATTTAGAAAGAATGACACAAACCTTTTCAAATCAAGGAAATGCTAAAAATACACATTTAAAAAGTTACTTTTCTGAGCTTTTGGAGTCGTGCCTCACTAAATCAGGAAGCCACACCCATATATATATATATATATATATATATATATATATAATATATATATATATATATATATATATATATTTGCAACCTCAGAGTGTAACTGCCTATAGTTGTAAACAGAAAACAGGAGTATGTCAAGTTCATGCTTGCCTGCTTATTTCCAACAAATGGAGTGAGCACTTTTACTTTCTTCAAATATTCTGCTATGTAGGAAAATGGCAATCACACTTAGCTTGGTCAGGAATTATGAAATAAAAAACTGCAGACTCAGCTTGAAGCAAGAAAAATATCCAAGACTACAACAAGGTCGCAATTCAGTTCATGCCACGGCAGCGACAAATGTTTGGTTTTTACTTTTTATTTGTAATCTGTCGGTGTAAAACATCCATAGTTTGAGCAGCCTGAAGCAATCAAAAATAACATTTTAAAAACAGGATTATTGTAACGCAGTGAAGCCCTCATCAATAAAACAAGAAAGTGGTAATTTATAGAAAAGTGAGATTTTAAGCTGCTTTCATTCAGTGCCACTCTTGTTTTAAACAGCTACTGCTCAATGGCGAAAACATCCCAGAGACACAGTCGTTGGGGAAAAGAAAAGAGTGCTTGCATATGTTTTTGCACAGAGGATCAATAATACCTGTCAGAACTGGAGTCTGAATTACAACTACATATACGCTGGCAAAAATGTAGCATTTTAAATTGTATATTTTGTCCCCATGAGGCTGTTCACCAATGCGGTGAATCATATCTAAATTGTGCTCTTCACAGAGAACATTTTCTTCTCAGTCTAAGGTTGCTGGTCCATTATGCCACCAAGCTGCTGCACTCTATTCTCCTGACTTACTCCTGCTTATTTAAAAAAAATGCCATGTAACTGAATGCCTCATGAACTCACATTTGAGTTAGGGATTTGCTAACACTACTTTCCTCATGGGTAGTTATTCAATTATGCACCAATTCATTAATTTGGTGTTCTATACATAAAATTATAACTCATCAGCTACTTTTGGCTCTAATTGTGAGCTACAAGTCAGGAAACAGACTGAAAAATAACACATGGAAATGATCGTTGGGCATGGTGGCGATGCAGGGGTAGAGCCGGCAACCCATGACTCAGGCCTCAGTCCTTGATGCTATCAGATCTTCAGTAGTTCCAGGTTCGAATCCTGGGCCATGAACCTTTGCCAAATGTCTTCCCCTCTGTCTCAACCTCATTTCCTGTCAGCCTACTGTCAAATAAAGGCCACAAGTGTCACAAACAGGGAAAAAAAGAAAATACCTGTCAGTTTAAGAAGATTTTCATGGGAAATGAAAGCTTGAGGAATAAAAAAAAACATATTTTTGTGAGATTTTTCTTTCCTTTTTCTTCCACTCATAAGTAGTTTGGAAGTTAGACCTGCATAACGTCTTTTCAAAAGGCTGGCCCACATATGTGGCTTTGTCCACAAACTGAGATTTTACCTGATAGAAGTCCTCTTATTCTGATAATCGTGTCCACACTGTGGTGAGGTCCATCAGCTAAGGAAACAAAATGAACAGTGAGGAAAGACCTGGATGCTGGTCCACATTCTATGAAGGGGTGCGAAGTAAGGATGTGGCTTAAACTGGGGCCAGATCAAAGATCATCAGCCAAGCATAGATCCCTTTGTCTACAGATAATAAGAAATTGATTATGCCAAGTGGAGCAAGACAATGCAAATGAAAAAGGAAATAATTGTGAGTGAATGGAAGAAAAAGTAGGTGGGAGAAAGACAGGCTCGCATTTAGTCTTTTTAGTCTGTGAAGACTTTGGCAATTCTGTGTAGGTTTTTGACAGTATTAGAGGTCACCTACTCACTGAAATTTAAATTTTAAATAACAATGAAATCAAATTTAAGAGAGGGTTGGCGAACCAAACATTTAGTCCAGGAATTCTGAAACATTTCTTTGGTTTATGCCCCCTTTGAATATCCACCCATCACCCTAAATATGTACTGTAGGCAAAATATCTATCTATCTATCTATCTATCTATCTATCTATCTATCTATCTATCTATCTATCTATCTATCTATCTATCTATCTATCTATCTATCTATCTATCTATCTATCTATCACAGATTGATTGAAAGATATAATTTTTATGTAATTAAAATAAAGCTTTTTGTAATTTCTATTTTACATGTAATTAGAGTGTCAGTGTTTTATCAATAACCTACCTAATAGCTGTTATTCTAGGTTAAACTTATGACAACCCAGCTCCACTGAAAAAAACGGGCAATACCCACGTTTGTCCACAGGGGAAAATGTGGAATTATCATAATTTGGTTCTTTAATACGTTCCTGGCCGACGCTTTACTTTGTCTCTTCATTTACACTGCCGTGCAACCTGGTCACATGACTATCAAGTTTCTCCCTGCAAAAAAAGAAAAAGAAAATGGCTGCCATTACTCATGCTTCAGGAGCAGTTTCTCGTTATAACGATGATAACGAGATAGCTTTATCGTTAAAACAAGATGGTCTTTTCCTGGTTTTTAGCTGTTTTAAAACTTAACAGGCACTATCCAAGCGGTCACTTTGACTGCTGCATACAAACCTCCATTATTTCCCCTTGCAAGTTTATAACTTACTGAATTTACTTAGCCAAGCAATGTTTTATGAAACAAAATGACACCAAAAGAAAAAAAGTATTTTTAATCAACCAGACAAAGTTTAATTATGTATTAAGCTTTTACTTGTACCGCTCATCATCATTAAACTAACAAAGATAGAGCAAATCTTGCCACACAATGTTACCAATAGATCTAGGAAATACGTAATATAAAACATTAAAATATCAACATTATAGACACCTTTATCACAGAAACTAAACACCAATATTCATAAAAGACCTAATGTTTAATAAACAGCAATAAACAAGTATTAAATGAATAACACACACAGGATCAGAAAAAGCTGAGATGAAAGCAAGACTATTTTTATCACTTTAACTATTTACACTATTTATAATGAGGCTAATAAGTATTTTAAAATATGTTATCTAAAACTGAGCAAGTAGATTTTAAATTCTATCCCCTATGTCTTTGAAAGTTACAGTCTACAGTGTTTAAAATAAAAAAAAATAATAATTGCAATCTTCTTTAGATGTGGAAGACGCACAGTAGGAGTCCACTGAAGGCCTTTCACCGCTCAAACGAGGTTCCTGTGAAAGGAAAGGAGGAAAAGGCAGCGGTGCGAAGTGCTGGCTGGCAAACAGCCCAAACACTGACTGTGGCACAGAAAAAAAAAAAGAAAAAAGAAAAAAACAGCTTGAATATTTTGGCAGGGAGGACAGATTTAGTAGTTGAATGTCTCAGCCAGTTGCTGGAATCTGCTAAACTGGCTGCATCTATAAAAAGGTGATGGCTTAAACATGTCATTTTGAATGTGAATGTAAAAAAAAGGCTAAATAATATATATATATATATATATATATATATATATATATATATATATATATATATATATATATATATATATATATATATATATAATCCTGTGCCAGGAATAAAGGGTCAGAAGATAACATTCAGGAAGAAGGAAGGAAGTTTAGCAATCTAAATATTTTACATACACTATTTTCATGTTCTATTGTCATACATATGTAGAAAGCCATTAAATCAATGTCAAGTTTCCCATGCTGTGTAGAACCCTGAAAGTCACTTTTGCCACATATTGTTCCAATCTCATAGCAGGTGCCAAGGATTGGAAAACATACCAACCAACAACCTGCCTGCTTGGACTTTACCGCAGACTCAATTTCTTCTTCGGCGCCATTAAATAGAGCAGCGCTCTCAAGCTGTTGCAATTGCTACATGCGTTAAGGAGACACTCTAAAAGAATAAAGAGGAGTGGTATTTTGTAAATGGCCTTTACCGCCACGATCGCTGCCTCTAAACAGCCCTGATCTGGGTTCAGCCCAGATAAGCCGAGCAAAAGCGGCTGAGGTGTTCGTAGTGGAGCGGGTGTAGGGTATCAAACTTTTGGCATTGCGCTTCAATAAGTTAGATGCTGCAGATGGAAAACAAACCTGCTGCCTTTTGCAAAGCTCTAAAGGGAGTTAATCAACTGAAAAAAAGAGACCTCATACAGACAAGCTGTTCAGCATAAAATATGCTGGCGAGCAAATTGTGATTAATTTTTACTCTTCCTTCCAGGCATTGTTGCCTCAGTTAAACTGCAGCTTTTGTCTTTTTTTGCCTTTTAATTTATGTTACCGTAGTAAGGGAGTGTTATAAATCACTTTTCTATTGTATTTATTAAAAAGAGTCAAGGGCTGATTAAAGGCAGCTGTAGAATTATAAGATTTTAGGTCAAATAAAGGTTTAACTTAGAAACAACTGGTTGTTCTGACGGGAAAAGAAAGACAATATTTTCCGCTTTGTAGAACATTGCATTGTTTTTGCCATTGCTTGATTTTCACGACCTATCAGACTATCTGCACATAGAACTCCTTAGCCTACAGAAAGAACCACTTTAATACAAATCAGAGCTTACATCAGCAGATGCAACATTTATGAATCCAAACACAGCTCGGAGCTGTGTTGCAAAGTAGTTTCAGAGAAAGAGGCAAGGACAGGTGGATTGAAGCAGGTTATGACTTGAATTACAGATAAAACGCTTTATTGGGGGTTTTAAATAAGAGACCAGCCTCAGGTAAGCCATCATTTTTGAAGAGGAGGGAAAATATTACCCAATTTTCGATTGTTTTGTTTACAAATGAGGAATTCAAGTGTCATGCATTCAGCTGCCTTCACTGTGATGCCCTCAGCACAACGTGATAGCCTCAAACACCACATGATCTGCAGCTAGTTTACCTGTGTGCAATTTCAGTGAGAAAGCAGATTTCCAGTTAAAGCCTCAGTCTTTTGTTAGGTAACTTTTTTTTAACAAAAATCCTTAAGACCAAGTAGCACACTATGTCAGGGACACATAAGGATTCATAAGCTTTGAACATCTCATATCTCTTTTGTTCAGTACATCATGTGAAAATGATAAAAGTGCTGTACAAGTGCAAACCTGCTGAGGCATGGCCACCTATGCTGTGAACCCTATTTCACAGCAAGCATGAAAAAAAAAAAGAGTCAGATGAGGCCAAAACTGAAGTGAACTTTTTGACCAACATATAAAATGTTGTCTGTGCTGTGTTGAATGTTTCATCCCCACAGTGAAACATGGTAAGTATTATAACTGGAGTGCATTGTAACTGAGCAGAATTACTGCCACCCGCTGATTATGGCTCTTTTAAAAAAAACTCACACAGGATTTTAAGGTAACCAACTCGCCAAAGGGGTCATATGGTTGGTAAATTATGACAGTAAATTATGAAATCTGGTGATTTGCGGACTTTCATTTTCCCAAAACTTCTGGGCATCAATGAAATATTTTTTTTCCGGACATCGTGAGATTAGTTTTTGAACTTGTTGTTTTTTTTTGTCAAGTGGTTCTCAACTTGGAACTCACACACATATATAATAACTCACACACATTTTCTTATTGTTGGTGAACTCTGATCTTAACGGAGGCAAGAGGGGATGTAGATGTCGTTCTCTGTCCTTTTGTGATCTTCTGGATATAGTAAAGATGGACATGTGTCAATGAGATTGTTTTTCATCTGTTATTGAACCTTTTTTAGGTCAGGCATGATACCTTGCTCTTTGAGATCATTTAGATGTTGTGATGCAGGTTCTATTTAGGCAACATCTTTATTCTAATGGAGTAGCGATCAGACCTGGTGTGGCTAGTGCAATTTAACTCATGTTTCCAAAGTTTTATGACTATTTTATGACATTCATGATTTACCATTTAATAACAAGTGGAACATCTAGTTTTTCACATGGGTAATGTTTTCCCTTAAGAAATAAAATTGCATTTCTATATCTTCGTACATTTAAATTTGACATTAAAAACAGAAGACATATGTAAGGGCCACAGATATTCCCACCCACTACACCTTGCTTTTTCAGACTCTGTCATCAAACTGTGCGTGTGGCATCATGGGGCACGTCTTCAACATCAGGATAACCTCCTGTGTGGTGCCAGCGTCTTACACCGCACCCCCCAAAGACCTCAGCAGCTACAAGCCAGTTGCACTAACATCGCACCTGATCAACCATCTTAACCCCCTGGTGAGGTCTTCACTGGATCTGACCCACCTCACTGACTGGTGAACATCAAAGGAACTGTTGTAGAGATAGTGGACTCTTCTAAGTACCTGGGTGTTCACCTGAACCATAAACCAGACTGGACTCATAATACTGATGCTTTTTACAGGAATGGTCAGAGCAGACTCTACCTGCTGAGGAGGCTGAGGTCTTTTGGACTGCAGGGGGCGCTCCTGAAGACCAACTTTATCTCTGTAGTGGCATCAGCCATCTTCTATGGTCTGTTGGAGCAGCAGCTTATCTGTAGCTAAGAAGAAGTGGCTGGATAAGCACGTTAGGAGAGCCAGCTCTATACTGGGATGCCCTTTGGACCCAGTGCAGGTGGTGGGAGACAGAAAGACTGTAAAGAAAATCACATCACTGATGGAGAATGTCTCCCACCCATGCGTGGATCTGCTGCAGAGCTGGAGAGCTTTTGCAGTGACAGACTGCTGCATCCCAGATGCTCTAAGGAGCTGCTAGACTTTATAATTTTGTCTGCTCCCAACAGACATAATAACTGTTTATATCATGCTAATCGTTGCACACTCTCTGATTCAACCATTGGTTGTTTACACTGTTCCCAAATACTAATATAACTTGAACACGCCTTTGCTGGGATGTTGCTGCACTACCATGCATATTGTATTATCGTATGTTATGTAAATATGGCATATTCTATTATCGTGTGCTATGTAAATATGCTGGAGGTTTTTTTCCACTGTAAATTTTTTTGTCTTCCTTTGTTCAATATTTAATCTGGTATTTACCCATATCTTCTACTCTTGGTGTTTCTTTAGAGCTAACTTTAGATTAGAACGGTTTGCTCTTTTTTCGTCTTCTCTTTTTTTTTTTCTTCCTTCATTGCTATAATTGAGTGTAACTGTCCATGTGTTTGCCACTGTCACACTCGAATTTCCCCATTACGGGACAATAAAAGAATTCTTATTCTTATTCTATACTTAGGCACTTAATGTGTTATAAGTTATAGATGAGTGGCCAAAAGGTTAAGGCAGATGTGAAAACTCAAGAGAAAGTCATTATTCCTACAGCAAGTTAATTGGTGCTGCCTGTTGTCTCTGGGTACATTTTCAACACTTACAGTTCCACACTTAATTCCTGATTTCTGTCATATCTTGAGTCATTTTCTTTGGTAAACTTTTTTTTTTCATTTTCATCTATTCCAGCTTTCTTTTTCTTCATTCTAACTGACAATAAAAGGGTTTGTTATGACTAAAACACTTTGGTAAAAAGCACAAAACACAGACAAGCCCATTCTTTAATAAAAATAAGAACAGTGGCTCTTATTGAGTGTATAAAGTTCCTCTAAAACTTATTTAAAAATTCTACTATACATGTACATTTAAAATAATCCATAACCTACCAAATCATTGTTTGCTCTAAGAAGAGTGAGGTAAACAGTGTAAAAAGTAATGGATTTACTTTTTAATATGCTGAACAGGCAATTGACAGATAAAACACAGACTGTTCACAACTTTCCTGGCACCAATAAACAGCTGGACAAGACCATCACCTATTTACAAGCTGCTCTCTGCTGGTTGAGAATAAATAATTCGATATCTTTCTCGTCTGTGCACTGTTTGCTCAGTGCACATTCATCGCCATACAATCCTCCATGATCCTTATTTATTTGAAATCATTGAACGTTGTCTCAGTCAGTCTGTTCGATATCTAGTCTGAGGCTCTGATTTTAATTAACTGCTACCGGATTTATCAGACTAATGTATAAACAGTTTTAGACCCTGACAAGAGCTGCATGGAATTGAATGGAAGTGAAAAAAAAAAAATCAAAGGAAAGCTAATCATTTTTTAAATAAATTGTAGGTTGGAAAAAAAATATATCTACATTTCCTCAATTTTTGCCAACAAAAAGCCACAAGAGCGGCTCAAAAAATTTGAATATGATTAAAAAGCACAGCTTATGTTGGCTTTTGAAGCTCTCACTAAACCTGCAGACCGTGCTTTGTAAGTCTTCTCCAAACTCTTGAATGAGCTTTTCTTCACAATGCTCTCAAGGCTATAGTTATCCCTGCTGCTTGTGCACCTTTTCACTGTCGTTTTTTTTTTTTCTTCCACTGGAGTTTCTGTTAATATGCTTGGATTTTCATTTTTCTTTTTTCCTTTTTTTTAAATAACCATTTTGTGACTTAGTGACTGCTAATGAACTGCAAAGTCGGCTGTGTTCCACATGATTGTGTAGGTCACAAACATCCATTACATTTCTCTTTCTGATCTTAAGACGTAACCAGATTTATGAGAAGCTCAATTTTGGATTTCCATAACCATAAAACGTAACAGAAATAAACTTGCTGGTGATGTTTTCATTCACTGAGCTGTACCTGTACGTTCCTGTTTATCTCGGACCTGGGAACAAGTTTAGTACTAGAAGAAAAATAGACACATTTTTATACAATGACAATGCAATCTTCCCATTACACTACTGCATGTCTGCTTTATGTTTCAATGGCCTTTAAAATACAGTGGCTTTAAGTAAATGAGTATGCTGTACTCCCTGTCTATGCATCTGACATTTTAACATATGTAAAATGATCTCAATCTAAGCCAGGCTGCCTCTTATTTGTTGTTTTTTTGTTATAATATTCTGAGGGAATAACAAAACAGATAAGAGAAGCCTTTACTGCATATTCCAACCACTGCTTTAGAATGTATGTACATTAACAGCAATGGATAAATAATGTTAGTTGATCTCATGCTAAGCTATGCAGATGTTCTGTCTACAATTAAGAAGTCAAATGATTGTGTTACAATGATGAGTTGACTGGCTGAGATGGCAGGCAAACTTGCTTTGATTAATTCAGCAGTTTCACACTGTGCATTTTACACTTTTCTTTCCAGTGACACATGCAGTCCCATTCTGGGCTTGAACGTTTGTCACTTCGGCTCCAACAGAGGTTTTTGTCTGTCCGATGGTCACTTCTAAAAAGGCAATCCTCTCCCGGTACTGGCTTTTGGAACGTCTGAAGGATTCTCAATACACATGATGTACCTCTTAAGATGTTGAATCAGGTGACAAGCTTGAAGAAAGTAATTAATGGATACTGAACAGGTCGAAGGTGTAGAGAAAAACTACGAAAAAGTTCAATGAAACTCAATGTATAATGGAGAAAAGACATTTATCGCAACCAAATCTGACCGCCCATGCTGAAGCCCTCAACCTCCACTTGGCTCTCACTGTAACCAACCACAATTCCTCTCCCAGCAGGTGGTGAGTCCTTTGAACGTGACTCCTTGTTGCTGCTCACGCTGTAAATGCCATAGGCCCAGGAGTCAAGGCTCCAAGGTGGTCACCGCCAAGCTTCCCCCTCAGTCCTGGCTCCAGGACGGTACCTCAGTTTCCCTATTCTGGGCAAGGTCTGCCTTTCAATGTGGTCAGCTGTAATTGAAATATTTGAAATAGTCTTTGTCCGTCACCTCCGCTGCCACGTGGCTCTTTTCTGAGGAAGAAATATGATACATAAAGCAAACTCTCCATTTGCCAGTCTCTATGTTCCAACTAACACCCATAGTCATGAAATATGGATTATGAGTGCAAAAACAAGATCCGAGATACAAGCTTCTGAAATAATCTCTCTTTGTAGAGTGGCTATTGCCCACCATATATTTCTTCTGTCTTGCATTCACCAGAAAAAACTGGGGGAGAGATGAGGGATGTCTGGTTTTCGCTCCTGGACCCTAATGGCATGTGCTGCTTTAGCATTCAAGGTTCCCAACACATAGCTGTCCTATGGGAACGAAATACAAACTCACCATCGGAGTTTCTCATATAAATTTCCATTTAAGGTTATATACTTATTACTTGTTAATTTAAAGCTACCTGATTGTTAAACTAACAACTTTGACAAAAATTCACAGACTTTTTGAACATAACTAAACGGATATTTTAGAGATAAAGCAATGCCATCGTTGAGGGGTATAATGTTACTTTCACTGATCTAAAATGTCAGTCGAGGATATTTTAAAGGCCTACTACAACTTGGCTTACTACAAAGGGAAGCCAAGTTGAACCACTTTAGAACCTAATTATTGAAAGCTTGTTTAAAAATCAACTATCACCTTCTGCTTATATCATTTATCACAAAGTTTTACTTGGTGTACTTTTGCATGGCAATTTGGCCATTGCCGCTCAAGCATAAAATGCACCCTCATTACTTGAAACGCAAGTCAGAAGATAACTCTTTTCTCACAGCTCATTATGTTAGAATAGACTTGACAGATCATTGTGGTATTTACAGTTTGTAGTTTTTCTCAGCAGACCTCCAGAGGATTTAATTATTTTATTGTATCTGCTGTTAATGTGAGAAGCTAAGATAATAAGGGATTATTAGAAAGTTAGTGCCATGTCCTCCTATCCTTGTACTCAACTTTAACCTACCCACCAATGGCATCCTTTTGTTTAGTCCATGTCTAAAAACAGAGACTTGCTTTTCTGTCTGCATGCTGGGTCTGTTTGCAAGCTGGGTTCCTTTTGGTCTGTGTTTGTTGTGCGCCCACGTTTGTTTACTGCGCTGTAGCTCATCCAACTTCCAGTCTCCCTACAGTTGATTGAGGTCCAGCTTGAACTGGCGACATCCAAAGTAGTTTACAGTAAAAAAATGTGCAATATCCACCTTCTTAAAAAGCAGCTCCCAAGCATTCAAAATGAATATTTTATTACGTTTATACTGTTGATGCTTCTTATTTTGCTCAGCTGTCAGGGCCTTTTACTCAAACTCGGTCCATTGATTTTGATAAATAGCCTCTCTTCTTTTACCCGCAGGGTTTTAATCTGAGTTTGATGAACACATATTTTGAATTCTAACTTTGCGGCAACATGTTTGATAAATCCAAATGAATCGTGCTTCGTTGTATTTGCCTTTAAAGCTGATTCTAAGCAATGGAAATGAAACGCATCAGTTATTATTTTAGGGGATCCCTTCAGATACATTTGCTGAGTGATTTGACATGTTTTGACCAGCCAGCGGATGGGATGAGTGTGAGATAGAAGAGTAAGGTGTGAAAGCTCATATTGTTGCACTTTTTTTTTTTCAATAAATACCAATTTCCTGCAACAAGTCTCCAAATACCATTGCTTGCTTTTCACACCTTCCTCTTTCAGTGCTTTATTTAGTTATGTTTAATCTAAGCTATAGCAGCTTAATAGAAGCAGCCCTTGTGTGGAGTTTCTCCTTTTATTTAATGATATCAACGTGCGGAGGTCTTGGTTTCTTTTGCACACCCACTCGTCATACCTCTCAGGTCTCATTTAACAAGTTTGAAAGGGAAAAAAAAACGTGATCCATAGAGGCGATTAGTTTCTCAGTGGTGCCGTTGGCAGTGTTGTGGTCCCATCTGCAATCACGCGTCTCTATACTTAGACATGCTCAACCACTTAGAGCGGATTCCTACACAGGCAATTAGAGTGAACTGTTGTCTCGTTTAAAATTACAGACCTCAATTAAATCTTTTTTCAAGAATTCAGCTACTAAGATAAAAATCTAATTGTCTGTTTGGGGATTTCAAGCTGATATTTGAAAGGTGAAAATGTTTTGAACTAATACCCACCTGCAAACAAATACAGGTTCACATCATGATAGTGAGTTTCAGTGCCATCAGTCTGTACCTAGTGACGAACAAAAATGGTTTAGTTTTTGCTGTCAAGATTTAATTGATGCCAGGCCATATTTAAAATCCAATTTCTTTATGGCATTGGTGTCCAAAATGTGGCATTTTGGCAATTTTGAGCACCTGGACTGATTTTGCGTTGCATGTATGTTAAAATCACCAATTATTGATAAATGGTCATATTTAAGAGTCATGTCTGACACAAAATCTGAAAAAAATCCATGATAAAGCCTTTATTAAACTTTGGAATTCTATAATACCAGAGCGCACAGGACAGGCACAATGTTGTGCCCTTCAATCAACCGCAATTCAAAGCTCGAGAAGGTAATTGCTGGACATTGTTGATATTTGAGACTGGATTGAAGAACTGATGCTATCCCCCCATCCTTGCCAATGGTACGTGGAGAGCTGAAGAACGAACAAGCCAGAGGAAGGAGTTTGGAAGAAGTTTGTGGAAGTGGTGAAAGTGGTGGTCTTGGGGTTAGAGAGCTGGGTGTTTTTGTATTTGAGAGGCCCCAAAGAAAAAAAACCTCTGTCACTGATCAAGACTGTTGACCACAGATTGCCCCCCATGCACCACTTAGTGTGGGAACATATTGTTCCCTAAGGGAATGTTTAAAGGCAGAGACAAATTTCCCCTCTGTTGCATGATAAAAGGAAATAATTATCTTTATTACCTGTTTTATCTGTAAAGGAAATAAATAGGCAGTTAAAGTTCTATAAATAGCATACATAGTGTCAATGAGTTCAATTCAATTCAGTTTTATGTATATGGCGCCAATTCATGATACACATCATCTTAAGGCACTTTACAAATTCAAAATCAATCAGATTATGCAGATTGTTTCTAAGGAAACCCAGCAGGTTGCATCAAGTCTCTCCAAGCAGCATTCACTCCTCCTGAAAGAGCGTAGAGCCACAGTGGACAGTCGTCTACATTGTTGATGGCTTTGCAGCAATCCCTCATACTGAGCATGCATGAAGCGACAGTGGAGAGGAAAACTCCCCTTTAACGGGGAGGAAAACCTCCAAAAATAGCAGAACCAGAAGTGTAAACGGTTATCTGCCTCGACCCACTGAGGGTTAGAGAAGACAGAGCAGAGACACGAAAAGAGAGACAAAAAAGCTCAGAAGCACACATTAATCCAGGAATCTTTTCTACAATATAGCCATGCTTATTGCCTATTTTAAATGTAAAGGAACATAAAATGCAGTTGAAGCTCTATAAATAGCACACTGTGACCTAAGCAATGCTTATTGCCTATTTTAATCCGTAGTAACCGAAAATGTAGTAACATGAATTGAATGATTCGGTGAACAGATATTTTGAATCAGTCATTTTAGTGTTCTGATTCTAGTGATTAAGTACACTCAAAAGAGCCACCTTTCCCATCACTATTAGGAACAACATAACATATTTGTCTTTTAATAAATAGGACAGCATATATACAGTGCCTTTTACTCAAAAGTAGACTTGGGTGCACCCAAGAGTTACCCAAATCCTTTGCTGAGAATGGGCTAAATCATGTTTTTTTATTCTCATTCAAACCCGAAAGAATTTGCAAACTGGATGACTCTGTTGTAATAGTGCTTAAATTTAGCAAATTTATCTACATTGAAGTTTTGCTAAAGTCTGTTGAATTATTTAGCGCACTGTTTTCCAGCCCGGGTGGTTTTAAACATATAAAAGGCAGTGTTTATTATACCTGAATTTAAATGTCACTTAAGAACTCTATAAGGATTCAATTTTATTTTGGATAACAATATACTTTTTGATTAAAAATAACCTCTCTAAAAATCCAGGATCCAATGTGCAAGTGACACTTCATGCACTTTATTTTGTTTATGACCATTTTTATTAAAGAGGAAGCTTACACCATGTTGCTGTTAGGTCAGTCATAGAGGGCAGAGCTTTTGACATGTTTAAGTCAAAACTTTTTTGTGTTTGTTTTCAAGTGTATAAATTATCAGCCCCTGATGTGTTGGGCTGGGTTGTGTTTGGATGCAATGCTATTGTATTTTAAGCAACAAAATGTAGAATTTTTTTAAAAAAAATTAAGCATTTTGGTAAAAGTATTAGAGAAATTGAATTGTCATCAACCAAACAGATTTTTAGAGTCAAGGAACATTCTAAACCCTCTTCAATGAGGATTTACAAAGTAGCACCATGCTGCTGATGCTGCCCTAAACGTTTTAAATGATGTGTTTGAGGCACTGGATTCAAACATGTTCTGTGTTGCTTTTTTATTGACCCATCCTAACATTTGACACTGTGAATCATGGTCTCTTGTTATTTATTTTTTTAAATAGCATCTCCAAACAAGCTTCCTCTTGGTTTGCAGATGACTTGGCAAATAGGACACAGTGTGTTCAGATGGCTCGAGTTAGTTTCAGCATTCTTGAGTTCACCCAAAGTTTTTCTTAATATTCAGTCTGAGGACTGTTTTCTGTGTATATTATTGATCTGTGCACAAACGTAACAAATGGCCGCTACCATTTTCATGCAGATGAATATTTGCTGCTGTTAAAACTCAATCACATTGGCATTTGAATTTCTTCAGTCCCCCTTTGGTGCTATATAGATGCATCTGCAGCAGCTGAAACTGGTTTTAAATGCTGGAAAATCCAAAATGATGTTTTTTTATACTCCTGTTTCCTTGGAGAACATAGTCTTAATTAAGACTGCAAAAGTTTAAACTCTTGAGCCAATCAGCAGTTGCAAAGAGCTGGGATTAATTATTGATGCAGAGCTTTTCTTTAACTTAATCCCAAACATCTGATTTCTATTACAGAAGCAAGTCATGTTTCTCCCACAGACCTCGGAAGCTTCTGATAACAGCCACTCCTCTGCATTTAGGTCTATTATAGCGATGTTGTGTATATGTGCCTCAATCAGTTGCCTACAGTCCTTGACTCCAGCGGCGCACCACTGTGCTCTGAGATTTATTACTGGTCGTAGCCACCCCAATGACTACTGTGAACCCTTTCTCAATATCCGTTATCTAAGCAAGCTTTGTTCAGCCTGTGATGCACTGGGGTTGTTATGGCATGTAAAACCTCGGCAAAACAAATGAGAACTGCCTCAGTGAATAAAAAGGTTGGAAGTATATTAAAAATTCCAGGTAAGGACGAACTGTCTTATGTATGTAATAATTATATATAATTATATATATATATATATAATTATATATATATATATATATATATATATATATATATATATATATATATATATATATATATATATATATATATTTGAAAAGGTGCAATTAAAACATAAATGTTACCATTTGATGCATTGTACCAGAGTTAGCAATAGGCTAATTTGCATCTGCTGTCCCTTTGGCAAGGTACAAATCATATTAACTCCATACCACATTCATCAGATAAAAGCAGCGAACATACAGAAGCAGTTGAATATAACACTCACCCATTACCCATAAACAATCTTACAATATCAGTTTATTCGAAAAAATAATTCATACATACACAAAGCCAGTAACATGGACAGAAAAATCTATGGTTACAATGTTGAGAGCTTTTTAGTGCTTGTTTGAGTTCATTTTTAAAGTTCCTTATAGAAGCACAGGTTTTGATAATATGACATCAATACGGCAACCTACGTTTAAGTAAAACAGATTCCACCTTCTGTCTTGTATCCTGAGGTCTCTGCACCGCTGTACCCACACAACAGCTGTAAGTATCGCAAAATCCAAGGTGAGACCGACAAGCCGACAAGCTCGCCGACAGCAGATCTGGGGAAGTCTGAGCTTTTACAGTTGAGAAGCAGCAGTGCGTCAGTTTTGTTTACCAGTGACGGGAGCTTAAACAGGTGAATGGAGAGTTTTGTCCTTGATGCTGAAGGGAAAGTGACTGCAGAATGTGTCAGAAAATACAAGAGAGTGAGGTAACACGGCGACCAATTGTAAAACTAAATGTCCAATTCTCTTTTGGAATGTTTTAATATGCATTCAAGCAGGTAGCCTCGTGAGACCATCCTGATCTCGTGAGCTTTCAAGGTTTCACTCGCAGATCAGTCTGGCTACTTTCCGTTAAAGAAAATTTGGAGCCGTTCACCAAACGAGCGTCCAATCAGCGTTGGCTTTGAGGCGGGTTGAGTTGTGACGCAACGAGAAGCGCGTCAGTTCAGTCTAAAGAACATGGCGGCTTCAGCCAATGAAACTAGCGTTAGCGTGGCTATCGAGCAAGTTTTATCGGAATTACAGAGTATTTCTTCACTGAAAAAAGAGCAAAACACTGCTCTGGAGGCTTTTCTCAGAGGAAAAGATGTTTTTGCTCTTCTCCCGACTGGTTTCGG